>NC_068324.1:4265930-4565930 GCF_025860055.1 Xyrauchen texanus
CACTTACCAAAATGAACCATAGTTTTGCTGCAGTAGCCATAGTTTGAACACTGTATTTGTAGTAAAACCATAGTAACCACAAATTTAACCATGGTTACCACAGTCATGCTTACTACAGTATTACTGTGGTAAAACCATGGTATATTGTAGGCCTATCTAAACCATTGTTTACAACAAAGAAACACGTTTTCTACAATATTACTAAAACCATGAGTAATTTATTGTGAGGGAATGCAAACTATTGCGTGAACGTAAAACGTTTTCAGAAAGTAAGTTCAATCTTTGTCCAGTAAGGAGCCATGTATTCTGACAGAATAAACAATCTTATAAAGAAAGTATTTCACAGTATATCTTTTGCCAGTGCCCTAATTTTTTTGGAGGGCTCTTAAAAACGTGAAAAGGCGATAAATTTTAAACTGCAAACTTTCAAAGGAAACTGCCATTGAGATAAATGGAAATGTGAATGCATAGCTCTCTCCTGGTCCTATATAGACCTCCTTGAAAAGGACTTATATGCAGGGTAAATGATAGGAGGATGATTTTATACCTGTATCCCTCTTGAGGGTCATCTGACTGATTTTCACTGAAATATAAAACTGGGACATTAATAACAAGCTTGAAAGCTGCTTTAATTATTATTTTAAAAGACCTACAAAATGAGATGTAAATGTGACAATATAAAGACAGGGTAGATTGAAAAAGACTTGATGCATACTCTGAGTTGCAGTTCTTGCTCGCTAAATGAAAATGTTTGACCTGCAGAAAGTCCAGGAGCTCTTGAGGAACAGCTCCATTTTCATACAGAATCACCTGCAATTGACAGTCAATGGACAAACCACGTAAAACTTCAAAGTAATTGAGTGACATTAGATTCTTATTTATATAAATATACACCGATCAAACCACCTATCTAATATTGTGCAGGTCCCCTTCGTGCCGCCAAAACAGCACCAACCCACATCTCAGAATAGCGTTTTGAGATGATATTCTTCTCACCACAATTGTACAGAGCTGTTATCTGAGTTACCGTAGACTTTGTCAATTCGAATCAGTCTGGCCATTCTCTGTTGACCTCTCTCATCAACAAGGCGTTTCCATCCACAGAACTGCCCCTCACTGGATGTTTTTTAGTTTTTGGCACCATTTGAGTAAATTCTAGAGATTGTTGTGTGTGAAAATCCCAGAAATACTCAAACCAGCCCGTCTGGCTCCAACAATCATCCATGCGATTACCTCATCAGCCAATCGTGTGGCAGCAGTAGAGTGCATAAAATCATGCAAATACGGGTCAGGAGCTTCAGTTAATGTTCACAACAACCATCAGAATGGGGAAAAAATTTGATCTCAATGATTTCGACTGTGGTTTGATTGTTGGTGCCAGACGGGCTGGTTTGAGTATTTCTGTAACTGCTGATCTCCTGGGAGTTTCACGCACAACAGTCTCTAGAATTTACTCGAATGGTGCCAAAAACAAAAAACATCTAGTGACAGAAATGTCTTGTTGATGAGAGAGGTCAACAGAGAATGGCCAGACTGGTTCTAACTGACAAAATCTACATTAACTCAGATAACCGCTCTGTACAATTGTGTTGAGAAGAATAGTATCACAGAATGCTGTTCTGAGATGCGGGTTGGCGCTGTTTTGGCAGCACGAGGGGGACCTGCACAATATTAGGCAGGTGGTTTTAATGTTGTGGCTGATCAGTGTATATACATTGATTGGAACACACACCCACACACACACACACACACACACACACACACACACACACACACACACACACACAGCAGTGGAGCTCTACCTGTATGTAGTCCTCCAGTTCCTGTCGTCTTTGCTCCAGTGGCTTGGTCCGCAGGTGCTGGTTTCTCTTACTTGGAAAATCAGGAGCTCGCAGAATCTTTTTCAACTTTCTGTGAAGCGTCTGAAATTCACTGTACCGCCGTAAAACAAAGTGTTTCCTTCCATTGAACAGAATCTCCACCCTGAAGAGCTGGAATATAACACAGTTCATGTCATAAAAATGGTCAGATGATCAGATCTTTTTCAATAAAACTAAATTACTCCACCTGTGCCATGGTCACAGTGATGAGACTCTGATGCAACAGTTTAAGTGTTGTGACAATTGTTGCCCACCAGGAGGCGCAAGTGCTGGTGTTAAATTATTCCCCAGTAGAGAGCACCACCAGTGACCTTTTTTTTGCTCATTGAGCCCCCTAGAGTTCTGATGTGGTCATAGCACACAATAACAGCTAGCAATTAAAATCTTTTTTGGCTTTTGATCAACAATTATTCAATACATCTGACTGGTCACAAAGTGTTTAACAATTCATCATCAAAGCCACACCAAAAAATGACTTTATTAATGCACAGGTTACTGTGAAAAACATTTTATTGGAGTATGTATTAAAATATAGGCCATGTTTACTCTCAGTTTACTCAAGGGTTAGATTTGCACAGGATATAGGTGTGGCTGTTATTCAGGTAAGAGCACACCCTGAAGCATTGAGTGAGACATAGGGCTCTTTACAGACACTCTTGGGTCTCTATTGTCACCAGTACAAAGAAATGTCAATGCATGTAAACCCTCGAACTCTGGGTCACTACAGAATGAAAGCATTTTTACTGCTTGTATGAATTTGAAATGTGTAAAATAATGTGTTTTTGAGTTCTGGCTATATCCTGAACAGCACACTGCTATATTAATATTACATTCAAAACATAACCTTGTTGTGTGTGCATGAGGGTTTAGGCCACACTCTGAGCAGATCTGAGAATTTGCAGTTTCCCGTTTTCCACGCATAACAAAAGAGCTCAGAACATTCAGTTCCACCACACATTTCCCACTGTGAGCTCGATCTTTCGCTTCTCAGTACGAGAATACCTCACATATTTTAGCTTGCTCATTCAGAGAGGTAGAGAGAAATAATTGTTTTTGTTTCTCAAGCATGTTTTGACAAGTTGGTGCTCAAACATAACACAACAGGTGATGGGGAAATGTCTTTCTAGTGTTACAAAGAACCAAGACAAAAAAAAAAAAAATCAAACATCTTTAAAGGGATAGTTCCCCTAAAAATGAACACTCATGTCATAATTCACTCTCGTGTCCTTCTACACCTGTATGACTTTTTGGTTCTCATGGAACATCAAAGGAGATGCTAGGCTGCATGTTCAAGTTGTGCTTTTCCATATATTCAAAGTGAATGAGGACTGAGCTCCAAAAATGACAAAAAAGCACCATAAAAGTAGTCCATATGACAAATGCTTTTATTCGTATATCACAAATATTGTGTCTTATAACCGAACATGACACGACAATTTGCATAAGTATAAGTGAATCAGTGGCTGAATCAGTGAATAACAATGTCAATTTAGGTCTTTTCCTTCGACAAAACTATTGTTTATTTAGAAGAATTGGAATATAGCGCATGAGTAGGGCTGCCATTATTTGATGCATTAGCTCTGAAATAGCTTAAAAGTTTTTTTTTAAATCAGAGGAACCATCAATTCATCCAAACAGCCATTATAGCCAAGTAGATTCAAACTGTTTAATACATTAATAAAATAAATAAACAGTTAAAAATAATGAACAGTTTAAAGAGCAATCTCAGGGCATCTTCTGAAGATGTTTTGCACAGTTACATTTAGATATTTATATACAGACATTTGATCAATTTATATAAATAGTAGCCTAATAAAAAGTATTATTTACCTTTTTTATGAACTTTTTTGTAAATTAACAGGGTGTGAAAAATTATGTTCACTCACTAATTTTTGGAACCCAGATGACTATTATATAGTAATTAATTATTGTTGCTAAAGTGGAGTTTTGTTATTGTAATACAATACTGAATTATTATTATTATTTTGAGGATTAGATTAGTTTTAATAGTATATATATATATATATATATATATACACACAGGTTGAAGTCATTTAAACTCATTAATTTGAACCAATCCACAGATTTAATATTAACAAACTATAGTTTTGGTAAGTTGTTTAGGACATCTACTTTCTGCATGACACAAGTAACTTTCACTTTTAATTGACTATATCAATATTCCAGTGGGTCAGATGTTTACATATACTAAGTTTATTGTGCCTTTAAGCAGCTTGTAAAATTCCAGAAAATGATGTCAAGCCTTCAGGCAAATAGCTTCTGACTGGAGGTGTACCTGTGGAAACTCGGTGCCTCTTTGCTTGACATCATGGGAAAATCAAAAGAAATCAGTCAAGAAAAAAAAATGGTGGACCTCCACAAGTCTGGTTCATTCTTGGGAGCAATTTCCAAGTGGCTGAAGGTACCACATTCATCTGTACAAACAATAGTACGCAAGTATAAACACCATGGGACCACACAGCCATCATACCGCTCAGGTACAAGACGCATTCTGTCTCCTAGAGATTAATGTAGTTTGGTGCGAAAAGTGCAAATCAATCCCAGAACAACAGCAAAGGACCTTGTGAAGATGCTGGAGGAAACAGGTAGACAAGTATCTATATCCACAGTAAAGCGAGTCCTATATTCACATAACCTAAAATGTTGCTCAGCAAGGAAGAAGCCACTGCTCCAAAACTACCATAAAAAAGCCAGACTACAGTTTGCAAGTGCACATGGGGACAAAGATCTTACTGTCTGGTCTGATGAAACAAAAATGTAACTGTTTGACCATAATGACCATCGTTATGTTTGGAGGAAAAAGGGTGCAGCTTGCAAGCCGAAGATCACCATCCCAATTGTGACGCATGGGGGTGGCAGCATCATGTTGTGGGGGTGCTTTGCTGCAGGAGGGACTGGTGCACTTCACAAAATAGATGGCATCATGAGGAAGGAAAACTATACATTCACTTTTAATGTATGGAAAAGAGCAGTGAAAAACTTCTTGGGTGTTCCACACGAAACAGAAAGTTATACAAGTCTTCAAACGACATGAGCTTCAGTTAATAACGACAGAGATTTAATTTGTGGCTGAAGTATGAAGTACAAAACTGTCTGTGAAATTCTAGCATGCTATTTAATGAATGCAAGTCTTTGTTCTCACTTAATTGGGAAAGTGAGTTAAACCAAGAGGATGGGGAACATTCCTAGGTGTGCTCCTGGTTAACCATGCTGAGGACGCAAGTCTGTTTTGGGCAAAAGTGGAGTCAGATTGTGTATTGTGTTTTTAGGGTCACGAGGGCTTGATTTAAACCCAGTTACTCCCTCCCTCTCTGTTTGCTTCGTATAGAGCTTTCATTGTTTTGGATGAGCAGAGCTGGACATTTCCACTACGATGAACAACTCTCTTTCACACACACAAATCATTCTATCCCAGTACAGTAATTCAGCACAGATTGGAGCGTTTCTCTCAGCTGTCACATCTGCACTCAATTCTTCAAGATGTTTTAGAATCCTCTGTGTGTTTTGAACATCTAACTGAGAATTCTAGAATGTCAGTGACACACAATATCAAACATAACAAAAATGTGACGTCCTTTTCTTCTGAATAGAATGACAGGTGTGTGTTTGTGTGAGTGGCCATACAGATTTGACTGACATCAGCATGTTGTCTTGTGGTTGTGATTCAGCTGTGATTTAGTTGCGCTACTTTTAGCCTCACAGACACACACACCGCTACCCTGTTAAACCCGTATTCAAACTTCTGACCACATAAACGTGAAATCTCCTCATAGAGCTCGGTGTTATTCAGATGCTGATAATAAATGTGTCTAATCATCAGAAACACACAAGTGTGCGATGAGACTTAAGTGTGTGTGTGTGTGTGTGTGTGTGTGTGTGTGTGTGTGTGTGTGTGTGTGTGTGTTTTGAACGCACAGTGACTCTCTTTCCTCTGCTCTTGGCCCAGGTCGGTTCTGGCCACAGCTGTCTGGACAGAGAGTCCTACAGAACTGGCTTGGATTCCACCACGACACACTGGTTCAACTATTCACAAAGAGTCTTAGAACAGAAAAACTGATCCGATGATCCAGATACAGCTCTTAAATTGAAAACAAAACTATAGATTCAGAGTACAGAGGCTTCTTTTACATAAGATAATGATAAATAAAATTAAAAATAACAAAAAAAAAATGGTCTCTGACTCAGTTTAGATGCCGTAGACTGTCCAAAATGTGTCGTATGCACCAAACATGTTCTGTGATGACAGTAAAGCTCAGAGCGCAAAACTGATTTTGTGGGCAATTAAATTTAGACCTGGAAATAAAAAAAGTTTAAGGATTTTGACAAATTTAAAACAAAGCGTTATGACGTGAAGTGAAGAAGAAATATTTATCTGCAATATTTCTCGGTCACTAAGCAAATACGCAAATATGTGACTTTGTACCAAATTCTGAGAAATTCTAAGTTGAGAAAATCTTTTATATAATTTTTTCAATTCCAATTGTCACTAAAATTTTTAAGCTGATGATATCATTTGCCATGATTTTTTTTATTACATTTGAAAAATGCAAAAGTGGACTTTTGAACCCTTGGTTATGTATATTGTTAAATATTTTTATGTTTTGCGGGGAATGTGTCCCCCTCACTTTTGAAACGATTGCAACACCCCTGACTGTAACCCAGATTTTACAGGTCAAAATTACGTTTTTGTGGTAATCAACATTATGCCACAAATGCTGTCGATTGAGCTTAACTTTTATTGAACTCGGCATCTAAAAAACGCTGTGCTTCTGTGTGAGATACTGAAAAATAGCGATATGCTGCGCAGCGGTCAAAGATGTCCATATAGTGCATGTTAATGAAGAAAAGTCATTAAAAAACGCCACAGACAGACGCAAAAACAAATTTGGTGTGAACAGCCCCTTATGATGTAAGTCAATGGGAAACTAGTTAAAACAGTTTAAAATCAAATCTGTTAACTTGGTACAATCACAAAAAAAAAAAAAAAAAAAAAAAGAAATTACACAAAACGACAAAGACTTTGAAAGCTTGTTCCCGTATTAATTTATTATAACTAACTAGTATTTTGAAAACTATGGTTACCATGGTAAATTTATGTGAGAGGAGCCGCTTTAAAGGTTAAAAACTTGAAACTTCATGAAGTCTGTCATACCTGGTAAATCGATTCTCGTGCTTCGAATTGAGTGACAGAACGAAAGCATGTCCAACAAGTCATACACCACTTTCACTGTCTATATTCTGTTAGTATGTGAGTAATAAATCACTTCTGTCAAACTTACTTTGCGCAATTTTCCCATCTCGTCCAGTTCCCTTATGAGAGACGGAATAAAGATCTCGATGGCTCGAGACACATACTGATGA
Source organism: Xyrauchen texanus (assembly GCF_025860055.1). Classification (NCBI taxonomy): domain Eukaryota; kingdom Metazoa; phylum Chordata; class Actinopteri; order Cypriniformes; family Catostomidae; genus Xyrauchen; species Xyrauchen texanus. The sequence continues at coordinate 4,273,193 of NC_068324.1, forward strand.
TCCCACATCACACACACACACACACAATCACAGACTGAAATCAAGATCCACGAGCGGCTGCGATCATAAACTCTGAACACAGCCGTGGAAAAGTCACTCATGGATCTCCAGAGCTCCTCCTCCCAACAAACATGCTGCTGCTTAATGCTTCACACACACACACACACACATACACACGCGCGCGCACACACACACACACGCACACACACGCACGCACTCGCACGCACGCACGCGCGCATCACACACACACACACACACTCACACAGTCACACGCACGCGCGCGCCCACACACACACAGACACGCACGCACGCGCATCTCACTCACACACACACACACACACACACACACACACACACACACACACACACACACACACACACACACTTGTTGTGTTTCCATGTTTTATGGGGACTTTCCATAGACATAATGGTTTTATACTGTATAAACTTTATATTCTATCCCTCAAACCTAACCCTACACCCTAAACCTAACCCTCACAGAAAACCTTCTGCATTTTTACATTTTCAAAACACATAATTTAGTGTGATTTATAAGCTGCTTTTCCTCATGGGGACCGACAAAATGTCCCCACAAGGTCAAAAATTTCGGGTTTTACTATCCTTATGGGGACATTTGGTCCCCACAAAGTGATAAATACACGCTCACACACACACACACACACACGCGCACTCACACACACACACACACACACACAGTCACACGCACGCGCGCGCCCACACACACAGACACGCACGCACGCGCATCTCACTCTCACTCACACACACACACACACACACACACACACACACACACACACACACACACACACACACACACACACACACACACACACACACACAGAGTGAGATGGTTAAATTTGGAGACACTAGTAGTGTCCTTTTGACATTTACTGTTTGTGCATTGCTTTGATCATGAGTATGTCATGAGATCTTATAAACACACTCACATCCTGAAAGGAATAATCCATCCAAAGATTCTGTCATCATTACTCACCCTCATGTCATTTAAACACTATGACTTTCTTTCTTCCATGGAACACAGATATCTTGCAGAAGGTTCACGCTGCTCATTTCCCGTACAACACAGGCATACAGTGATGTCAAGCTCTACAATAAAAATAAATAAAAAAAAGAAGTCATTTGTATGAATGTGCAAAAGATGCAAATGTTTACTATTGTATTGTGGTTATTCTTATTTGGGCTACTGACATTCAACAGAACATTTTACTACTGATGATGACCACGTTTACATGCACTTAAGAAAACGGTTTATTCCAGGGTTTTAGCAGAAAGCAGCATTCTGAAACTTCATGTAAACAAGAATGCTGATTTCCTTATGCGTTTAAGGGATTAAGAGAAAGCGGTTTAACACACTGTAAACACATAAGCGGCGTTCTGATGGGTGCGTGAAGAGAGCGCATAACAAACATCATAGGATGTCATCACAGTGGAAAGAATTCAATATTTCTGGGAGTACAGAGGGGAAATCACATATCCTATAAATTATACCCATTTATACACACAAATGTAAAATATCGACTGTCCATAACATCTGCATATATGTGCTTGTACACTGGGGGAATCCCAGAGTTTTTTGTAAGAGGGAAACCCGCAATACTGCATCGCAATTCAGATGCAGGTCGTGATAGTAAGGTCTGAATGAACCCATCAGATCTTGTGTCCCAGAGAGAGGTGAAGGAGGAAGTCTTGCTGCTACAATCAAGCTGGTCATGAAGTGGGATGAGTTGTTCTCAACACGTGTCTCAGAGGACTTCCTTCCTTCATACCAGCCCGAGGACAGTGATAGTACTCCCTCACCGGCGGTGGACGCCCAACCTCTAGAGGAAAAAGAGACAGGCTGCTGACTGCCAGGAATGAAGGAAAGAGGGAAAGAAAGAAAGAAAAAAGAAATAAGAGAGAAAGGAAAATGGAAAAGAAAGAGGGAAAGAAAAAATGAAGGAAATGAGGGAAAGAAAGAAAAAAGAAATAAGAGTGAAAGGAAAATGGAAAAGAAAGAGGGAAAGAAAAAATGAAGGAAATGAGGGAAATAAAGAAAAAAGGAAAATAGAAGGAAAGAGGGACTGAAAGAAAGAGGGTAAGAAAAGAAAGAAACAAAGAAGAAAAAATAAGAAAACAAATGAATGAAGAAATGAAGCAAAGGTGGGAAAGAAAATAAGAAAGAAGGAAAGATGGACTGAATGTAAGAAAGAAAATTAGAAAGAAAAAAGAATGAAGGAAAGAGGGAAAGAATGAATGAAGAAAGAAAAAGAGGGTAAGAGGGAAAGTAAAGAAAGAAAAAATTAGGAAAGAGGGACTGAACGAAAGAATGAAGGAAAGAGGGAAAGAAAAAGAGAGAAAGACAGAAAGACAAAAATAAAGAACGAAAGAAGGGGCAGAAAGCCGGAAAGAAAAAAGAGAAAGAAAGAAAGAGGAAAAGAAAGAATGAATGAATGAAAGAAATAGGGACTAAATAAAAGAAATAAAGTATGGAGGCCAGAAACAAAGCAGGAAGGAAAGGGATGGAAATAAAGAAAGAGGAAAAAAATAAGGGAAAGAAAGAAATTAGAAAGAAAAAAGAAGGAAAGAAGAACAAACAAAAGAGAAAAAGAAAGAATGGAGGGCAGAAAGAAAGAAAAAGAAAGAAGGAAAGAGGGTCTGAATGAAAGAAGCAAAGAATGAATGAAAAAAGAAAAAAGATAGGAAATTTGGAAAGAAGAGACTTATTTTAACTGACAGAAAATTCGACCTCTTGTCGCCGATTTCCCGCAAGATCGGTCTCTCTGTATTACATGTCTTAAACACAGTATATATCCAGCTGCTGCATGTCAACACTCATATACGGTAATAAAGTGTGACTGAAGGGTCACACAATGGGAAAGAGGTGTGGAGCGTAGAAAAATCGATTGAATTCTGATCTCCAAATAAGTTTAATTATTAATGAATTTGTGCTTTAAAGATTAATTCAGTGGTAGTTGTAAAACTTTAACGAGGTTGCATGAAAATGTCTAATCCAAGTGCAGAGAAAGAACCGTTTATGATGCGAGTAATTATCGAGAACAAATACTAAAAGACGGAAGGTCTTTAGGATTACTTCCTTCTTTAGTCTGCTTTTTCTCCATGACACAGAAACAGATTTAACCAACCACATAATACTGAATAAATTAACAAATGATTACATTTATAAACATCATAAAATACATTTATTCTTAATTTATTTATTCTGCAAGTATGATTATTATATCTCATATTGCTGCTTGAAAACAAAGGCTTAGAAAAATGAGAACGAAACCAAAAGCTTTACATTTGTAATTAAATCTTTATTGTTTTCTTTAAAAGAAGTGTGCAGAGTGAAAAATACCTCCCCATTTTTTCTAATAAAGAATATTTTGATTAATTATGGCACCTTATGAGGACCCCTGCCATAAAACTCGTTACGTAACACGATAGAAGGATAGTTCACCCAAAAATATAATTTCTCTCATTCTCTCATGTGTTTGACTTTCTTTCATCTGCAGAACACAAATGAAGATTTTTAGAAGGCTGTTTTAACCCCGTTGGTCCTTTCAATGCAAGTGAATGGTGGCCAGAACTTTGAAGCTCCAAAAAGCACATAAATGTAGCATAAAAGTAATCCATAAGACTCCAGTGTCTTCAGGAGAAATATGAAAGCTGTTGTGAGAAACAGATCAAGATTCAAGTACTTTTTTTTTTACTATGACTTGTGAATCGCCAAAAACAGAAGAAGAATGTGAAAGTGGAGATTTATAGCATAAAAAGGACTTGAGTATTGATGTTTCTCACCCACACATATCATATCACTTCTGAACACATGGATTTAATCACTGGAGTCTAATGGATTACTTTTAAGCTGCCTTTATGTCCTTTTTGGTGCTTCAAAGTTCTGGCCACCATTCACTTGCACTGATAGGACCAACAGAGCTGAAATATTCTTCTAAAAATCTTCACTTGTGTTCTGCAGAAGAAAGACAGTTATACACATCTGGGATGACATGAGGGTGAGTAAATGATGAGTGAATTTTCATTTTTGGGTGAACTATCTCTTTAACATCTGTCTTTACAACAGGGCCCAAAACATCATTTATGAAGCAAATATCTGAACTAATTAACAAACAATGACAACAACAACAACATCAACAACAAAAAACACTTCTAACTTTAAATGATACAAAGTGAAAATGTAATTAACAGCCATTGAAACTCTGTAATGTCATTACAGCAGCAAAATCTGTATAAAAAATGATGTAGAAATGCTTTAATGCATTATTAGTAGCATAGCAAACATTCGTTAATTATAACATGCTATCATGAGTCAAGTGGATAATGCAAATATGCTTTGACACAAATGAATGTGTTGGCATAAATGTCTACAAACGAAATGTAAAACAAAGAATATGAAGAAAACAAAAGAGATTTAAAGAGAAAATAAAGCAAATAAAATCACGAACAAGGAGCTAGGAACATTCCAGATAACGAAAAACCAACTTTAAGACTGAAGTGCTTCGGTTAAAGAGCTCAGATATTGATATAAAACTCTGCTATGCGCTTATTAAATGCTTTGTGTTTGAAGTGCATCAATAGAACTATAGAAACAACATTATAAATCCATGGAAGAATCCACAGATTGTGATGGACACATTTCTATCAGCATTTGTGTGAATGAGTGTAGAGCGCCCTCTAGTGTAAACCATTGACATTGCTGTATACGAGTATACATTCTAAGTGCACCGTTTCCACTCAATGGTGTGAAAACTGAATTGAAAGCTCCTTTCCTTGAACGGTTAAAACAAAAAAGCAAGTTCAGTTGCATATAGACGAGGAAGACAACCCGACACCCGACCAATAAAGATTTATCGTAAGAAAATAAAGGTGAAGATTACACTGAAAATATACACAGTTGTTTATTTGAGCAACAGGACGGATGACGTCCCTTTGTAGCACGATTTCTCTCGGTTTATAGGCGAGAGGTAAAGAGTATAGAAAGACATCTGTGAGTGTGAGTTTGCGTGTGTGTGGTCTCCGCTTCACGCGATAGCTTTTGCCTCTGGCAAAAATGCCTCCCAGTATTTCATCAGCTAGAGGGCAGAAAGAAAGAGAAATGGGAGTTATTATTAAACTTGTGGACACAATTCAGCCAATAAAACACTCACGTTTGACGTACCTGTTGTTGTGAGTGCAGCAGTGACTCCAGGTATTTGACAATTTGTCTTTTAAAATCACGAGCTTTCTCTTTCTGTAAGCAAAAAAAAAAAAAGTACATAAATTACATATTGCACCCAATTCTGATTTCAAACCGAATACGAATATGGAGTGATGCAAACTCATGAGAGGTGAATAAGCTGAGAAAGAGACAGCAGATGTTCCAGATGTATATTTTCAGTTGATTTGTTTGTTGTTTTAAAGCTTTTTTGTTGCATTAAAAACATTAAGCGTTTAAAGGAATATTGCATGTTCAATATAAGTTAAGCTAAACTGACAGCATTTGTGGCATAAAGTTGATTACCACAAATACCTCCTTTTCTTAAAAAAACCAATGAGGCACTTACAATGGAAGTGAATAGGGCCAATTTTTGGAGGGTTTAAAAAGGCAGAAATGTGAAGCTTATAATTTTATAAAAGCACTTACATTAATTCTTCAGTTAAAACTTGTGTATTATTTGAGCTGTAAAGTTGTTTAAATTGTCATTTTAGGGTTTGTTTGATGTTATATCGTCATGGCAATGAAATTGTAAAATTGGCTATAACAAAGAAAAGTTTAGAAAGTGATTTTGAGACACTAAAATCGTGTTTATATGAGTATTGTTTATGTCTTGTGTCTGTATTTTATGTATTTTAACGTTTACAAATTGGCCCCATTGACTTCCATTGTAAGTGTCTCACTGGAACCCAGACTTGAGCTTTTTTTAAAGAAAAGGAGGGGCAAGTCAAAATAAACATCAATATCATCAATATTATGCTACAAATGCTGTCGATTGAGCTTAACTTGTATTGAACCTGAGTATTCCTTTAAGCTTAAAGTAACCCTTTCAAGTGATTTTAATAAGGAAAACTTTACCAAACAATTTGGGATTATTAGCTTCAGAAACGGAGACTTTAGCTGAAAGGTGAGTTGTTTGTATCCCTGACATTGAATTTCTACTGCCTGTCTAAACAAAATCTTAGATGCATCTGATCATTATCAACAGGGTTCCTTTCCTTTTCAACCAATGAATGACCTTTCCTGTGTTTTGTGATTTCTGGCATCATGAGATGTTGCTTCAATATAGCCACATCATTGTCCTTCCTTATAATGTCATGTATTTTGTGAAGTGCACCAGTCCCTCCTGCAGCAAAGCACCCCCACAACATGATGGTGTTCTTCGGCTTGCAAGCCTCAACCTTTTTCCTCCAAACACAATGATGGTCATTATGACCAAATGGTTCAATTTCTGCTTCATCAGACCAGAGGACATTTCTCCAAAAAGCAAGATCTTTGTCCCCATGTGCACTTGCAAACTGTAGTCTGGCTTTTTTATGTTGGTTTTGGAGCAGTGGTTTCTTCCTTGCTGAGCAGCCTTTCAGGTTATGTCGATATAGGGCTCGCTTTACTGTGGATATAGATACTTGTCTACCTGTTTCCTCCAGCATCTTCACAAGGTCCTTTGCTGTTGTTCTGGGATTGAACCAATCTACGTTAATCTCTAGGAGACAGAATGCGTCTCTTTCCTGAGCTGTGTGATGACTGTGTGGTCCCATGGTGTTTATACTTGTGTACTATTGTTTGTACAGATGAATGTGGTACCTTCAAGCGTTTGGGAATTGCTCCCAAGGATGAACCAGACTTGTGGAGGTCCACAATATGTTTTCTGAGGTCTTGGCTAATTTCTTTTGATTTTCCCATGATGTCAAGCAAAGAGGCACTGAGTTTGAAGGTAGGCCTTAAAATACATTCACAGGTACACCTCCAATTGACTCCAATTAGCCTATCAGAAGCTCTTTGGCTAATTGCCTAAAGGCTTGACATAATGTTCTGGAATTTTCCAAGCTAGATGTCCTAAATGACTTGTCAAATCTATAGTTTGCTAATATGAAATCTGTGGAGTGGTTAAATGACATCAACCTAAGTGTATGTAAACTTTTTACTTCAACTGTAAGTATGTATGTATGTATGTATATACTGTATATATGGAAAACAATTCCCTGATATTTCAGGTTTTGCAGGAACCCTGTATAAAGATACTAAATGACTGAAATAAGATTCAAGATTGTGATGAAATCACAAACAAATGGACATGGAAAATGCATAATCATGTCTTACATCGAAACGGATGACATCTTTCTGTACGGTGGCTGAGATTCTTTCAAAGTCTCTCTCGTACTGCGTGACCTTTGCTTCCCACTGCAGGACAGGAACATAAGACTGTAGTTTAAACATCTTAACACATGGATGAGCTCAGACTTAAAGTCTACGTAGGTTACAGATGTAACAGCAGAATTGATAAAACTTGGGATGCACCAAAATTTCAGCCACTGAATAATGATGTTTTCGGCCAAAAGAGGAAAAAAAAGAAAGAGGAAAATATTGGCTGAAAATTTGAACAGAAATTTAACTTTAAAACCAAGTAACAAAGACACTGACATGAAGGAAAAACCATGTTTTATGTGAAAGATGTAAACGGCAGCTGGTGTTTGAAGATCTGTTGATGGTAACAAGGTCATTAGGACAACTGAGACGCGCACCTCCGTGCAGTATGTGTTCACGCTAACGAGCAAAACAGCACAAAAACACTGAGTTTATGAAGCATAAATTTAAAATGCAAATGAACATTTTGTTAATAGTTGCCTTTCCTAATTGACAACATGTTGTACTATAAAAATATACTGTAAGTTCCAGAACTCAAAACTTCCTCCTCATGTTGAAACCAAGCTGCCAAAACAACTCCTCCTCTACTTCCTAGACAATAACACATCAATGCCTACTTATCCTTATTACTTCCGTAGCCCCGCCCAATAGCGGTGAGCAGTGAGAGCAGATAGCCAATCATAACAGTGGCCATTTACTGTCAAGTCTTAAAGGAGAAGCAGCACTAAAACCAAGTGTTTCTGACAGAGGGTCAGAATCAGGTGGAAAATTATCTTGTTATATATTATTCCAAACAAGTGTATAAAAAAACTAAATAAATAAATAAATTATTATCAGCCCATTGTGTCTAGAATTGATGGTTTCGGCCAAGAATTGTAATTTTGATGCATCACTATATTAAACACTGACTACCAAACAAACATGTGTGATTGAAGAAAATGTGCACATTACATCTGCGATCTCATCCTTGGCCTGCTGGAGTCTGTCAGGTTTGTTGGCCCACAGGAGTTTGGCTTCGGCTTCTCTTTTCTTCAGAAGCGTATTCTGAGCGTCTTGCCAGCGCTGCCATGATTTCATTCTCTGATCAAAACACCCCTGATACACACAAACACACATTGTTTAAATAAAAGATAATGTAACAGAATTCCATTTAATGTTATACATTTCTGAGTTAAAGTATATTTATTAGGAAATAATGCAGGGTGTTTTTTACATTTTGATGAAAGTCAACAAACATAGCAGTCTTTAGAATAACATTCACAAAATGACATTTATTTAGAAAGTAAACAGCCTCAATTTTGATTTCATGTTGACTTTAAACAGTACAACACACATTATGAACTATAAAATGATTGTAGTTGTTCATTGTATCATCTACTACGATATGCGTTTCCACGTGCGTGCCCGTACCCTGACGGCTCCCAGCAGTCGTATGTAATCTGCGAGCAGCTCTGAGAAGGTAAAGAAGTCGCTTGACGCCTGTTCCTGATGTAGCTGCTCGATTCGATCCTCCACCTCGGCCAGCTGAGACAGAGCTCGCGACAGCGCCGTGTTGTCCTCTGAACTGCCCAACATCGCCATGCTCTTCGCAAACACCGCCGTGCTCCCCGACAACTCTGAAACATTGAGATAAAGCGAGTTTACATCTTCAGCCAAGTTCACCCAAATTATAATAGCATTTTGTGCTTTTTTTTGAGTTGCGTTCGGTTTTGTGTGAGGTACCCAGAGTTCAGTGTGTGTTTATCCTTCTAACCTTTCCTGTGGCTGACCAGTGACTCCACCATCACATGAAGCTTCCTCATCTGCTGTTCTTCATTCTCAACATCTTGGATCTTGTCATCAAACCACTGCAGAACACACAAATATGCACTTATACATTCCGCACATTCTATTAGGGATGTGCACGAGTAATCGATTAATCGAGTACTCCTTCAGCTTTGCATACTCAACTATCTATCTTCTAAATCTTGCGGTTACAATTCAATGCATTGTTTGGTGCTGTGCATGCATGATGTTGTTAAAGGAACTGTATCGCTTCTGAAGACTTGGAATGTATGTTTCTATGTGTGAGTGCAAATTGTTTTTATTGTCGATGTTTTTGTTGTTTATGCATAGTGCTCATTTTCTCCCAAGTAAACATGTTCAAAGGTTAAACTTAATATCTCAATTTTAAAGAATTTGATTACTCGTTTTTTTTATGTGTGTGTGTGTGTGTGTGTGTGCATTAAAATATTTTATTCTATACTTTGCATGTATGAAATAAAGCCATCAGAGTCTATCTCGTTAATATGCGCTCATTTACAAATGCTCTTTATAGAGCAGCCGGGTATTCTTAAAGAGACAGTACCTATTTTAGGACGTTTTAACAAATCAATGTAAATACTTGTAAACAGTACAAATTATGCATGTAAACAATAAACATGTAACAAAATATTATATAATATAAGCAATATAAAAATGGAATAAATGGATTTTTACTTTTTAAAAAGCTAAAATGTGACCAAATTTATGAAAAACTGATCAAATATAATTTGTAAAACTTATATTTTCATAATGTACCTAGTTAAAAGGTCCCCTGTATAATTAAAAGCATTAGTTGGAAGATCATTTATTTTATATGCAAGCTAAAGGAACATTATTCCTTAAAATATACCCACATGAATTGGTATACATTTGAACGATTGACAATCAGTAACGATTAGGAAACGTAATAGAATCAGGAAATCTGTATCAATACCCAGCCCTAGTCTTCTATTGAACTTGTATTAGCCATACCATGGGTTTCACCTCTTAAAGGGGCCATGACATGTCTTCTTTTAACATTTTAAAAATGTTCCTTGAGATTCACATAATATTAATAATGTTTTTTTGCACATATATTTGTGAGAAAAAAAAAATGTTCCACCCTCACTCTGACCCTACAACAGAAATACTCAGTTTTGGTGCTGCTTCTCCTTTAAGACTTGACAGTTAACGCTCACTGTTATGATTGGCTCTCTGCTCTTGACTGACCTGCTCTCACTGCTCAAAACTACTGGGCGGAGCAACAAAAGTGATAAGGTAAAGTAGGCATTGATGTGTTGTTGTGGAGGCGGTCAGATTCAAATGTCTGCCACAGTGTGACATCACAATATGGAGAAAGCAGAGAACGAGACAGCTTGGCTTTGACAAATGCTCTTTTCGCAGTAAGGAGGAAGTTTCAGTTCTGAAACTTACAGTATGTTTTTATACTAAAATGACCTCATATGTCAAAAGATCAAGGATATTGGATTCCTCGTGACATGACCCCTTTAAATATATGGTACCTTTGTTAGCATTTTTTTTCTTTCCTTGCTAAATGCACGTTCCACACTAAAATATTTACGTATAATTGCTCTGATCCCATCACTGATGAAAAGTACACAAGAATAATATGTTTTTTTGTGAATTTTCATTGCAAAAACACAAATGCCATTGCGATTTTTGAGAAAAGCAGCTGCAAATTCAGTCATTTTAGGCCACAATAATCAAGAAAAAGTGCTGCAAAATCCTGGTGGGACTGACTTTGTGTATGTCTTTTACTCACCACATCTTGTTCATTCATCTTGATGGTCATCTTACTGACAGCATCTGTAGCTTTATTGATCATTTTAAGGAAGCCAGCTCCACTCAATGTTTGGGTGCTCACCGCACGAGGTAACTAACAGAGAGAGAAGAACAAGATGTTTCAAATCTTCTCCATTAAAACAGACACACAATTAAAGCAGAGACAGATAAACGTCTCACCTCCTCTTTCTCCAAGAACTCTCTCACATCAGGGTCCTGCAACAGAGACGGGTGACTCACAACTCTCTGCAGATACCTGAAGACACACACATAAAATCACTCTTACACAAGCATATTACAAATAGTGACACCAGTACAATTTGAATGAGTAATAACTAAATCATTATATTAGTGTAACATTTACAACTCGTCCTAAAAAGATATGAGCATCAAGCAATTTTTTCTGCTCAAAAATCTCAGCCAATCGGAACATATTTGATGTTAAACACACAACCAAAAGATTTCACTGTGGGCGGAGTTAGACAGTGCAACAACAAAAACAGATACCAAGTAAATGGTTAGGACACCAAACCTCTCAAGCGCGGCTCTCCTCCTCTCCACAAACTCTGCCGAAGACGGATCCTCTTTCCCGACTTTCAGTTTAGTCATACCTGCCAAAAACCACACATATATTTATAATTAAACCTTTGATAATAGTCATGCAGCACATCAAAGAATAAAACTGTCCTAAAATTGCCACTACCCAGAATGCTCTTTTCTGGCGGTGGAGGTACGATGTATCCATTCTGCGTGTGTTTCTCCGAGAGCTTTTCGTATAATCCAAGGAAATCACTAAAACGCCTGCGTACTGTAAACGTCTTGCTCCGGAACATCGGCAATGATGTCTGACAAAGAGAAAGACTATTAGCATTAATACAATTTCACTATATGACTCGCAAGATTTAGACTGGATGCACTTGTGTGAAGAGTCACCTGTGTTGAAACTTTATAGGCCATATATGCATTCATACCATCACCTGTGAGGAACAGAGAGAGAGAGAGAAAATCATTCATCCCAAAACAACAAAGCCACCACAAACAACACTTTGTATGTGCTGGTAGCCTTAAAGATTTAGATTTGGACTGGTTACTCAAAAGTTACAGGTTCAGTCTCAAGTTGACTATATCCTTTAAAGAATCCTGCTGCTCCTGTGCCTTTAAGATACATTATATGTAAATGACCTCTGTTATGACTGGCTAACCTTCTCCTGGCTATACCCGCGCCATTTACTCAATGCTAAATAGTTGTTAATACGGAAGATTTTGGAGCGAACACAATGGAAAGATAGCACACTTAGAAATCGGCCAAGCGAACATGGTTATCAGCAGATGCTGATAATCGCAAAATGGACAAATATCGGCGGAATAATATATCGGTTCATCACAAATGTTAATAACATGATGTTTTCTGAATGAGCCGTTTTTGTGGCTTCGTTCTAAGTGAAATGGGGAGAGTTCTGAATTGTGAATGTTAAAGTATGTCCACACAGTGTACTGAGCAAGACAAATCCTGTTATCAATGATATTATTGCCCCTTAAAGCAAAAGATTTAATATAAAATACTGCTACCTGATGAAATGAACATGCATTTTCTGTAATTAGATCAGAGGTGTAACTGCTTTTTGTTTTTGGCACCATTCGTAAATTCTAGAGACTGTTGTACGTGAAAATCACAGGAGATCAGCAGTTACAGAAATACACAAACCAGCTCATCTGGCACCAAAAACCATGCCACGGTCAAAATCAATGAGATCACATTTTTTCCCCGTTCTAATGGTTGATGGGAACCTTAACTGAAGCTCCTGACCCGTATATGCATGATTTGATGCATTCAACTGGATAATTAGTATATGAATAAGTAGGTGTATCTAACAGTGGTCAGTGAGTGTAATATACACAGAGGGAAAAAAAAATATTGGCAACTATCAGCAAAGATTTATTACGGATAACTGATATTTCCAAAATGCAACTACCAGCTTCAGTAAAACCGATATACATCTATTCTCTATAACTAATAAATAGTGACATTATGTATCCACAGTGTTCTATATTTAACCAAGAACAGACCAAGTGTGATCAAACTGAAGAACTGGGCTGGTTTTTACATTACAGTAAAACCCACACCTTTAAAGAGGGAAGAACAGGAAATGAAAAAGAGCTGGCATGGGGCAAAAAGAGGAAGTTGTGATTATATGGCAACACTCCAGCTGACCGACTCTGTGACCAAGTTCTTTAATTAGAACAATTCACCTCATGAGATAATCGTGGTTTCCCATTTTCTGCAAAGTAAGCTCACCACTGTCTTTAAACCATTAGTCAGATAAAACAAATTGTACTAACATTTTACGAGTGCAGCAAAATTGTGAAAAAGCTGAAACAACACAAAGGTAGAGGACAGGACATCATAGGGGATGGTCTTACCAACTTTCTCTGGATTTGTGATGGAAATGTTCAAGTCAAACTTGTCTTCACTCTCCTCTTCCTCCATCTTTACGGAGTGTGAAGAAAAGATACAGGAAATAAGAGAAAGGAAGAGGAAGAGAGAGTGAGATATACTTCTGGGATTTATAGATTCATTTTCTGTTAATGCTTGATTTTCTGTAAAGCTGCTATAAAACCATGTGTGTTGTGAAAAGCGCTAAACAAATAAAAATGACTTGACATTGCATATGAAGGAGGTTTTAGCTTTTCTAAATGGATGGGAATCAGAAGGTTCTATGCTACTACATTAACAATAACAATCTCTTTGAGTGATTCAGTAAGTGAGCGATTCGTTAGACTGATTAAAATAACTCATAATATCAAGGCTGAGTAATTTAGACTGATTCATTAAAAAAAAATATATACTCTAGGGACCTCTGTGGCAGGTCCTCATGGGGGCGCAATTTCGCAAGAAATGTTTAAAATGTTAAAAAGTCACCGTATACACAGGGCAGGCATATGAGGTTGATCTAACAGTTTCAGACAATACCATCATTTTTCCATTTATGTTACACAAAATAACGCTGAGCTGCCATGCAAGATGCTAGCCTGCCATTGGGAGCAACTTGGGGTTCAGTGTCTTGCCCAAGGACACTTCGGCATGTGGAATCATGTGGGCCGGGAATCGAACCACCAACCCTGCGATTGGTGGCCAACCTGCTCAACCACCTGAGCCACAGCCGCCCCCGAAACTTTCAACAAATTTCATCATAAAAATAATTTGGTTATAGTATATTTAAAAAATAAAACTGATTCTCGATTCCCAACCATACTTATCTCAGATGAGTTTAGTTAGTGTTTTACCTCCTCAAGGGTTTTGGCCGGAGGTTTACTGGAGCTGCTGCTGGCCACAGAGGCATCAGATGTCGATACTGACGGCTTCATTACGTCTTTCTTCTTACGGTCATTACAAGGACTGTCCAGCGACAACTCCACTGTAGCTTCTGAGCAGAGAAAGAGAAAGAGAGAGCACTTTGAGACATTTTTGCCTATATAGATGTTTGAAGAAAGCCAACTTGTTCAATTATAAAAGTCATGCATCAAAAAACCTCTTTTGTGAGCACTTCACCCATAAGGCAAATGGTTTACTCTTGAAATTCAGTTTTGGATTACTTCTAATATTGTTGGCTCCTGTATGATAATTTACTTACGCAATAGCTCATGTGTAAATCACTTAGGATAAAAGAGTTTGGTAAATGTTTACATGTAAACGTACCAGACCTTACAGTGCAATATACACACACACACACAGAGACTCAAGGTAGAAACACATATATCATGCTAAATTCATTCCATCAGCAACATATGTTCGGTCACAGGGCAAAGGACACGGAGGAATTCCTTTTCCCTTTCCTGAGTCAATGCTGAGAAAGCAAATTCATCATCCAACTCTCTGAGAAACGATGGGTGCCAGTAAAAAGTGTCAACGGCAGTAAAACTTTTTTGCTGTGCACAAAAAAAGGCCTGCAGAACATACTCTTCAAGTCTTTATTTGCATAATATCCACACTAAACAGTCTCCAAGATTAGCAAAGGTATATGCTAAATCACAAGGTCTGGGTATACTTTGTTTTTCTGCCTTCCGGATTCCACGAGCGAATATGAACGCATACCAACTATGCACACTATGACTGCATGGTCATACTTTTTATTACAGTCAACGGCAGATGCTTGCGCCAACGATGTGCACAAACAAGGACTGTCAACGTGGAAATCCGCACCGCATGCGGACAGTCTGCGCTCTCAAAATTTGCGTCACGCATACTGTGCGCCGGGCGATCAGCAACGTGGACAACCGAAGTATACTTTGGCCTTTAGTATGTTGATTACGGCATGTTAAAGATGTCATAATGACGTACATTTCCTATGAATTTTCAAAGTATGCATCCGTGCATGCATATCCGTGTAAATGATCCATGATCCATTGCACAATGGATGAAAAAGCATTTGGCCAAATATTTTGACCATTTCGAGATTCAGTTTTGGCCAATAACCATGCAGATTAACAGAAGTGTAAAAAGCGTTGTGTATGCCGAATTTCCTTTCAGTGAATTGCATTTATCTATTGGTATCCAACTTTTTCTTGAACACGGAAGTGGTTCACGACTCACCTGTTTAAATATCCAGTCTTCAGTGTTTCTTCAATTCTTAGCAGGTAATGTGATGTTAAAAGAATAACATTTGGAAAAAGTATGTAGCTCTAAAGTTCTGATACATCAAAAAGTAAAGATAACCTTTTTTTTTTAAGGTGCCTAACCTGAGTGTGTAGATCACATGAAGCGATGGGCTGAGGTGTGTTGATATCATTAACACTAATAATCATTAACTTTGAGTTGTTATGACAGCCAACATCTGAATAGGTTGAGCCTGAAATTCAGTTTTACTCCAAATAAAAACTTAAATGTTTGTTGTTCTCTGTCTGAATCACCCATTTTGGTAGTTTCTACATTGCATCTCGAGGCCAGAAACAGGCAATCAGAATCATTATGGCGCAGCCCAGCGGTTACTCAGGAAAACGCTAAGATGTACAAATATAACCGAACGCAAGTGTCTCAACATGTGTTTTTAAAAGTTGAGATTGTTTTTAACAATGGAAAAATACATTCAGTGTGAACAGCTGCAAAATAATACATTTTTAGGTAAGAAACTTAGCTGGATGCTAATGTTCATGTGCAAATGCAAACAGTATGCAACAAAGGGGTCAGTGGTATTCAAGAGCAGCATGTCCCAATGCTGCTCAAAGGTATGTAATTACTTTAACCAATGAAGTAGATACTGGCACAGCAGAAGTTTGCATATTGGCATGCAGCCTAAAGGGAAAAACAAACTCTGTAGAAGTAACTGCAGATGCTTTCAGCGAAGCAAACTAAATGTTTTGCTTTGTTGCGTTCCAAAATGTGTCAGACTGCATTTCATAATGCAAGTAAGCATTGAATTCCCAACATTGCCTCAATGGGCACTATAGCAGACATTAGTGTGAACGGTCCACTTCTACTGTTAATTTTGTCTTACAAACAAACTGTGTGGCGAAGAGACAGTTTGAAAAGTATATTTCTGAGCAAGTGAGTTAAAGTTACTATATTAATAACACATCCAGTTTAATGGTACAGACTTTTGAAGGTAACTCTATCGCCCCCTTGAGTACTGACATTTGTTACCACAAGAGTAGCGCAAGAACGTACGCTCAGCATGTTCAACCGGACCACGCATTGGCAATGCGTTGGCCAAGGGCTTGAATCTGCATAAGCAAACTTGTGTAAAGTTCTGGCTAAGTCGCACTCTTGTGATCAAGTATTAAAGGTGAAATGTGTCATACCTGTGAAGAGATCCTGCTCTTTGGAGTGAACCCCATTAGTCCTGGAGTTGGCGCTTGTGGCAGGTTTGGCAACAGGTGCCGTTACGGCTTCTTCTGCGAACAGATCCATGGGGGCATCTTTAGTTTGAGGCTTGATCTTCGATTCCGATTTCACCTCTGTGAAAATGTCGACCGGTGGCCTGCTGAGCGTCGAGGGCTGGGGCTTCTTCAATCCGGCTTTTAGTGGCTCTTGAAAAAGATCTTCATCGTCATCATCACCAAACAACTCAGAGCTCGCCGCTTTCTTGGCAGAAGTTGTTCCGCTACTTTTGCTGGTGTCTTTTGGAGGGTCTTCGAAAATATCCTTCTTACGATCCGTAATGTCATTTCTGTGGCCAGGTTTGCCTGGTTCACTGATGACATCAGATTTTGGTGGTTCTACGATGTTGCTGGTCAGCGATTCGTTCAAGAGATCTGGCACTGAAGTTTTGACGTCAGGGGAACTAATTACGTCGGTTTCATCATCTAGTGGATCACTGAACATGTCGATGGCCTCGTCACTACCAGGAGACGATATCTTGGCGTCAACACTCTTCTGGGTTTCAGAATTAGTGTCGATCAGAGGATCATTCAAGATATCTTCTGATAGGTCATTGAAGATGTCTTTAGGAGGTCCGGTTATGTCCACCGGTGATGGAGAATCCATTTCAGAGATTGACTAGGAACAGCAGAGAAAATTTTTGGGGCCAATGTCATAAATTTACAATAAACACAAATATTAATAGCTGAAACATGATTATAACCTTTTATTACACAGATGTTTTTGGAAAACTCAATTCTGATTGGTCAATCACGGCATTCTTCTATGGTACAGTGTTTGTACAATGATCGCTAAACTATATTTGACTGTTGTCCTGGCAACCAGTCGACTAGTTCCCAGCACTCTGCAGTTTCTTCCTTCTCACTTAAAATAATTTGAACTCATTTCAATATTTAATGTCCACTAATTTATTTTTCTGCAAGTAGCCATGTGATAGGCGTGGATTTTGGATCGATACCAAAGTACCGGTGTTGGTACGTACCGAAGCCAAGATTTTGGTATCGCAGCAACCCTAGTTTGGAGTTCACTTTTATATTGAGGGGTAATAATTGTCCCCTTGATTTGATTTTCAGGGGCATTTCTGTTTTACCTTTATGAGGGCATATTTTTTTTATAACCATTTAAAACACATGTCTCATGCATTTATGTCAAATAGCTAAATCAATCTAATCAATTCAAATTCTGAAGACTGAGAATTGATTATCTCTTATCCTAAAAATCTAATTAACACTAATAGGCCTATTTTATGCTATAACCTTCATCTTATGGCACTAGAACTATAAACAAATATTAAGAACTAATATTAAAAATATGAACCTCCACTTTTTTAATTTTGGTGGCATTTTTGCCCCGAGCCCCACTAAATATCCTTAAATAACATGAGGGTGAGTAAATCACCCATTTTTGGGTGAACTACACCTTTTAAGTGCCTTACTCAAGGGCACAATGGTTATGGGCCAGCATGTGGATCGCCCCTTGTAGGGTTCCTACCTTCAACGTTTCAGTTACCAGCTCGGATATTTAACTACTGTCACAGCACCACATCATGGTTATAATAAACTCTGTGCTACTTACAGTATGTATATATATATATATATTACACATTTTTTGGGGGAGAATAGCAACTCCAAATTCTTGGGAGTTACAAAAACTTGCAAAGCAAAAGTTAATGAAATTTTGACATCAGAACTTTGATCTGAAAACACTGAAATTATTACACAGAGTAAATATTGACTGTTGGACCAGGCCATTTATTTGAAACATCTGCCTCCCTAATGATCATACAACAGTCTGGATTTCTTCCAAGGACATTTCCAGTTATTCCCAGATGCCTTGATCCTTTATAATGATCATCTGAACTCTCAGTTCGTTTATTAGACAGGAGATAAACTCTCACATACACACTAGTGTTCTAACGTCAGTCTTTTTGGAAAACTGTGTCTCATTCCTTATGATATTTACACAAACTACGTCGACAAGAGTCCTCTAAAAACTTAATCATCTCACATCAAGCAGGCCTGGGATCTATTTAACCCTGCGGACGTGTCAGATCTGTAGTCCTGCTGAAAATAAGACATCTACTAAAACAGAAAGCGAATATGATCGCACAAGATCTCAAGCTCTGCAGTTTAGGAAGAGGAACATGCTGATCTGAGTCTGTCAGGGAAGTGAAACTGATATCTTCGCTTCTCTTTCTGTGTGTACGGAGCATATTTATTTGATTAGGATTATAAACGCGTTTAAATGTGTCACTCACCGTGCCCGTGAACGCATCCGCGCCCTCGTCACTATCCTCCAGCAGCTCGGGCTCCTCTGAGTCCGGGAAAGGAGGAGGACTGCGCTCCGAGCTAGCCGCCATCTTCAGCTCCACAAACACACGAAAAAACTTTACTACAGAACGGCAGTGAGAGAGAGAGAGAGCGACACTGGGATGGAAGGGAGTGAGAGAGAGAAAGTGAGCAACAGCGGTCCCTACTGGTCGACTCGCGAACTAACATCTCGCAATACTAAAATGACGTAGCGTTCACGGTCAAGCGGAAGCGCTTGTGACAAAAATGTATAATAATGCTGTTCATGCAAATATGCTTGTAAAATCGTGTTGTATTTAAATTAAATAGTTTTGTGTGTATGGGTGTGAGAGATTTTACAAGATTTACATCCGCCCATTAAAGGCGCATGACTTCGACTCCATGAAGTTAATAATACTTTTTTAAATAATAAATTTGGAGCTCAATTTTTTAGGCATTACATTTTTTTAGTCATATATTTAATTTTGTATTAAAATAAAGAATTGTAATTAAACTCGTCCTGTAATGCGCTTCAGGAAGTGCGAGTGGAGGGCGGACTTTGCGCCTACGTCACTTACAAAACCACGCCCATTATTAAGTTATTTATTTCTTTATTTTTATTTCTTTATTAGTAATTTTTCATGAATAAACATACAATTATGTCATTTGGGCGTATTATAATGTTTTTAAAATAAATACATATATAAAAACATACTTCAGGAACTTCACGGACTTTGCCCCCGAAGTCAGATACAAACCACGCCCATCAGCGTGTATGTTTACATAAATGAATTTGATCAGCGATCATGTCGTTTTATAATAACACAAACTTTAATCTGAGCATATAATCGATGCCTCAACTGGATCATGAAGACACGGAGCCGCTGCTTCAGTCCTCTCACGAGGATGAAGACGGTAAAATACTTTAATACTCAGATCATAACTGCATTTAATAGTGCTGGAGCTCTCGGTCCGAAACGTTCATAATATTTACGTTAATGTAACTATAGTTGTACGTTTGAGGTCAATTAGTTGCTGATATTGACAGATTTGCCCCAGATCTATGAATTATTAAATATTAAATCTTGGGATTTGGAGGGTTAGATTCCTCACAAAAAAGTTACCAGTTACCACCATATATATATATATATATATATATATATATATATATATATATATATATATATTAGGGCTATCAATCGGTTAATTTTTAATCTAATTAATTACATTGTGTTCCAATTAATTAATCGCATATACAAATAGTTGCTGAGAAAGCCCCTCATATAACAATATTTCAATATATAATGATGAAATAATTATACATCGTTAAAATAAATATTCAGATAATTAAAATGCATTACATTTTTGTAGTAGAAGAGTTAATCATTGATAAGACAATACAAAAAGCGGCTTTTGAATACAATGTATTGTTTACTACCATATTATTGAACTTAATCATTGGCATACTGTTCACAGCAATCCATTTCAAAAGTGAATTTGTCAATCAGTTGGAGATTTATTATGAGGGCTTGTTTTAGGACCCGTCAATGTACACCTGCGTCAGACATGCTTGTGTTGCCTCATAAACATAAAATGTTTAGGTCACTGTGTCAAGTTAAATATAGTTTAAAACTCAATCTTTAAACACTTCTTGAGATCCCTTAGTTCTCATTTGCACTCCATCAAGTGTTTTGAACGCAAGAACATAACGCATGTTTGTGTTTTACTGCCTACCGTGTTTTCTTCACTGTATAAACTGTGCGTTGCTCATACAGCTGAAGTTTCACTTACTGCCCCCTGGAGTAAACAGGTGGTACTACAAGCTTACATTTCTCAGGAATCTTCCTTATTATATGGTCTGGGGGCATAGCGATTAATTTCGTAAATTCTTTTAACACATTATTTTTGGTAAAATTAATCACGCTGAATTAATGCGTTAAATCGACAGCCCTAATATATATATATATATATATATATATAATGTATATATTGGTACTACCAAGGTACATATCCAAAAATGTTATTGCCTTGGTAGCATGTCCAAAAACATTGTATTGCTATAGTACAATCTCCACAATTGAGGTACTACCAGAGTACTTTTTTATTAGTGGCTGCAGTTTTCTGTGATCATGTGTGTTTTAGTGTGGTTTTATTGATTTAGGGTGTTTCTATCAGGTGATCAAGTGTGCGGCAAGGAGAAGCTCTCTTATGAGGTGGCAGTCGAGGAAGCAGGTTTAAATCACCTTTATTTATTTAAATATGCTGATTTATTTCCTCGCCGTTAGTCTCAGATGTGTGTCTAGAGGCAGTTGTTTGTATCTGTCTGTACAGGGTTCGGGCTCTTCCACTGGCTGCTGTTGGTCGTCTGCGGCTGGGCAAACGCCAGTGATGCCGTGGAGATCCTGTGTGTTTCCTTCCTCCTGCCCACTGCACGCTGTGATCTCCAGCTCAGCTCGGCCGACATGGGAGTCCTCACTGCCAGCATATTCCTCGGTTATTATCATCCTTTATCCTAAATATGATAAAAAATATGAGATGAATGTCTTCCTATCATCTGT
The DNA here is from genome assembly GCF_025860055.1 of Xyrauchen texanus. Taxonomy (NCBI): domain Eukaryota; kingdom Metazoa; phylum Chordata; class Actinopteri; order Cypriniformes; family Catostomidae; genus Xyrauchen; species Xyrauchen texanus. Next base: position 4,294,880 of record NC_068324.1, read on the forward strand.
AAGGGACGGTTTTAGCCACGTATTGCAGATTGATGTGCTATCAAGGGAAATGGAACGTCTGGTATTTCCTCTGGCAGGTATGATGGTGGGCGGTTATGTTTGGGGGTATCTGGCCGATCTCAGAGGGAGACGCAGCGTTCTGATCGTGTCTTTGTCAGTGAACGGCACGTTTGGGGCCGTGGCGAGTTTGGCCCCGAGTTTTTGGCTCTTTCTGCTTCTGCGGTTCTTCAGTGGAGTCGGGTAACAACAATACGACAGAATAGTTTTTACATACACAGAAACATGTTGCAGTTAAGACAGAATGTCAACACATTTTACTAGAATCACCTGCATGTGTCTCGTGTCTCTCCCTCAGAGTTGGTGGATCCATTCCCGTGATCTTCTCGTATTTTTCCGAGTTCCAGCCGCGACTGCGGAGGGGAGCTATGATCAGCGCTCTCGCCACCTTCTGGATGGCTGGAAATATTTTAGCAGCAGGTAAAACCACCATTAATTTGGCTGAGAGTCAAGCTCAATGGATTAAGAAACACTCTTCATATACTTAGGACCTGAATGTGGTAAAAATCACTTTTTTAACCACAGACTTTTAAAGATGATATTTTGAATGTCTTTCTCCAGGTGCGGCTTGGTTGGTCATCCCCAGGACATATCTTAATGTTCATTTGAGCTGGTTGGATTTTCAAAGTTGGCGTCTTTTCGTGGTCCTCTGCTCCATCCCCAGTCTGTCATCAGCGCTGATCTTCAAGCTCTTCATGCCAGAGAGTCCCAAGTTCCTCATGGAGGTACAGACACCTGGAACACTGCTATCAGAATGAACAAATGTTGTCACAACTGATCCAAAGTTCTTGAAAGTTCAGCCAGAAAGTTGAGAACGAGGCTGTGAGGAACGGAGTAGTTCTTCAATTGTGTAAATTGTTCATAAAGCCATTGTTACTAGGGCTGTCAATCTAAATAATTACATGACATGCCGATGAAATAAATCCCAATTAATCGCTTATACCATTATTTGCTGAGAAAGGCCTCCAAATAAAGATAATTCAATATAAATGATACTTATTTGATAGGTGAAGTTTGTCGAAACTTTGATGTTTGCTTGACAAAGTCTGGATAGACAGAGAGACAGACAGACATGGATAGACAGAGAGAGAGACAGACAGACATGGATAGACAGAGAGACAGACATAGATAGACAGACAGACAGACAGACATAGAGACAGACAGACAGACATGGATAGATAGATAGACAGACAGACAGACATACGGTAGATACAGACAGACAGACATGGATAGATAGACAGACAGACAGACAGACATAGACAGAGAGACAGACAGACAGGCATGGATAGATAGACAGACAGACATAAATAGATAGATAGACAGATAGATAGATAGACAGAGAGACAGACAGACAGACATGGATAGATAGACAGGCAGACATAGATAGATAGATAGACAGACAGACAGACATGGACAGACAGACAGACATAGATAGATAGACAGACAGACATAGATAGATAGATAGATAGACAGACATAGATAGATAGACAGACAGACATAGATAGACAGACAGACATAGATAGATAGACAGACAGACATACAGAGAGACAGATAGACAGACATAAATAGATAGATAGACAGATAGATAGATAGACAGAGAGACAGACAGACAGACATGGATAGATAGACAGGCAGACATAGATAGATAGATAGACAGACAGACAGACAGACAGACATGAATAGACAGACAGACATAGATAGACAGACAGACATAGATAGATAGACAGACAGACATACAGAGAGACAGACAGACAGACATAGATAGATAGACAGACAGACATAGATAGATAGATAGACAGACAGACAGACAGACATGGATAGACAGACAGACATAGATAGACAGACAGACATAGATAGATAGACAGACAGACATACAGAGAGACAGATAGACAGACATAAATAGATAGATAGACAGAGAGACAGACAGACAGACATGGATAGATAGACAGGCAGACATAGATAGATAGATAGACAGACATGAATAGACAGACAGACATAGATAGACAGACAGACATAGATAGATAGACAGACAGACATACAGAGAGACAGATAGACAGACATGGATAGATAAATTCTATATCATTTCTTATACAAATATAATAATTCAGATATTCAGATTGAAATGTATTACATTATTGTGGCAGACGAATAAAACATTGACCTACAGTCAACAGCAATCCATTTTGCATTGAGTCTATTTGCACGTGTTCCTTTGTATCGTCTCACTGGTATTCAGCGTCATAAATGCTGCATTTCTAGGAGGCTGTGTCAATTTAAAATTATTTGAAACTTTTAAAATCGTCTTTTAAAATGTGAGGGCATGACCGGCTCTCATTCTGTGGCTGTGCTGCATGTGAGGATTTTGTGCTGACTGCCCCCTGCTGACGTGGCCCATAAAAATACATGTACTTCAAGCTTGAATGGCTCCTACAAAATACAATCTTTTATTACGGAAATTACGCACAGGGGCGTGGGTGCATGAATATTTTCCATAAAATGTATCAACACGAAATATTAATTTAAAAAATGTTGTAGTCTTGTGAATGTTGTTGTGTCGATCGTTGAGCAGACGAAACATTGCAACACAACAGTTTGACGTTAAGGCAATTCCGTCCCTCATAGTCTTGTTTTCGTTGATATCCAATTAATTATGGAGTCTATTCTCAGGTCTTTAACAGATTATATTTCTTGCTAATAATACCATATGTGTTATTAAAACTGAACGTTTATCAGGTTTCATGAAATAATCATTCTGTTTCCGCAGGCAGGGCGTGAGACAGAGGCTCTGTCTGTCTTCCAGAAGATGTTTAGACTGAACAACAGAGGTGCCGTTAAACCATTTCCTGTACGTACAACCTGAGTGCAACCTTCCCACTGTTCGACATTATCGTGATAAATCGGTTTATGATGATGAGTTTGTGTCTCAACAGGCACAAGGGCTTGTGATCAGACCTAAAGATGACGAGGAGAAGATCAGACCCAGTACAGGCTCAAGATCTGAACGTTTCTGTGGCCTTCTCAAACAGGTAATGACCCCTGACCTTTGACCTTTTTTTGTCTGTTTGCTGGGAATATATTAACCACCTCTTAATGGCTTTGCTGGATGTTTTTCAGGCACTGTCCCCCATTAAGCAGCTGTTCGTTGGACCGCTTGCTTCCAGAAGTGTTGTTCTGCTGATAATATTCTACTGCATTTCATTTGGGTATGAGAATAACTGATATATAGCCAAATACATAAAAAAAAAAAAAAAATATATATATATATATATATATACACACAAGTAAATATGGGACATTCTGTATTATTGTCCTCTTCATATGTCATTGTGTTTTTATTTATGACAACATTAATTCAACAAGACAAAAAGTTGCAATAAGTACATACAGTATAATTGGTATTTTTTCCAATATAGCAGTAGACTGAGATGTAACGCAACTTCTAATATGCACGATTTGGAATGATATTATTCTTGTTTTTAATTAATGGTTCCGGTTTAAATGATGCAGGCTACATTTATGTTTAATTAAATATTGTGAATCTCTCTGCTCAGGTATTATGGGTTGTGGATGTGGTTTCCGGAGCTGTTTAAGAGAGCAGAAGATGGAGGGTCTCCATGTGCCAACGCATCTAGAGTCCAAAGTTCAGAGAATGAAAGCTGCTACCCTGTCAAAACTGCTGGTATGAAGACATTATAACAAGGTTGAATCTTGACTAAATTAAATGAAACAAGGCGAGATTGATCATGATTAAAGGTACAGTTCACCCATAAATGAAGACTTTCTCATTATTGACTCACCCTCATGCCATCCCAGATGTAAATTACTTTCTTTCATCTGCAGAACACAATTATGATTTTTAGAAGAATATCTCAGCTCTGTTGGTCCTTACAATGCAAGTGAATGGTGACCAGAACTTTGAATCTCCAAAAAGCACATAAAGGCAGCACAAAAGTAATCCATATGTCTCCAGTGTTTTAATCGATGTCTTCTGATGCCAGTTGGTTTTGGGTGAGAACAGACCAAAATGTAACTAATTGTTCACTATAAACCTTGACATCAGCAGTCTCCTTGGTGATCGTGATTTCAAGATTACACTTCCTAGTGCCTCCTAGTGCAATAGGAAGTTAAATTGAGCTTGAAATCATGATTGTGCCAAAAGACTGCAATGGCAAGATATATAGTGAAAAAGGAGGTACATTTTGGTCTGTTCTCACCCAAAACCAACTGGATCGCTTAAGAAGACATGGATTAAACCACTGGAGTCGTATGGATTACTTTTAAGCTGCCTTTATGTGCTTTTTGGAGATTCAAAGTTCTGGTCACTATTCACTTGCATTGTAAGGACCAACAGAGCTGAGATATTCTTCTAAAAATCTTAATTTGTGTTCTGCAGAAGAAAGTAAGTCAAACACATCTGGGATGGGATGAGGGTGAGTAAATGATGAGAGGATTTACATTTTTTGGGTGAACTATCCCTTTAATTTTCATTAGTAAAAGCTGAAAAATGTAAGATATTTCAGGAAATTTCCAATTGGAAAATCTCTCCAAAATACAGTACATTTTGTTAACTTAAAGTGTGTTTTAAAAAGTTTTCATGAGTATATATATATATATATATATATTTGTGTGTTTTTTTTAAGTGTACATGGAGGGTTTCATAATCGCAGCCTCTAACTTGCCTGGAAACATCTTCACGATCTTTGTCATGGACAAGATCGGAGGGAAAGTCCTGCTCTGTTAGTACAGCATGCTTTATTTCTGTTTGTATATGAGAGAAACCTTGAGATTGAGAGTATTCTATGTTTTGATTGTGATCAGATGTGTTTTAATTCTGTGTGTATTTTGATTGACAGCTGTCAGTCTGCTGGTGTCCAGCATGAGTGTGTTTGTTATCTACGTGGTGAAGACTAAATTTCAGAGTCTGCTCGTGTCCTGTGTGTTCAGCGGAGTCTCCGTCATCTCCTGGAACGCTCTGGACGTGGTGGGGACGGAACTCTATCCAACACAACTACGGTAAAACACGCAATTCCCTAATGCTTCAAACCACAATATTACCGACTGATATGAATTCTCCAATAATAGTTTATAATTTTGTTTCTTATTTCACATGTAAACAGCCAATCATAAGAGGTAATTTACATATAGATGTCTTAAAGGTGCAGCAACAAAAAAAAAACTGTGCAAAATAGTTGTTGTTTTGGTGCACGAAACTGACTAACATAATATGTGGACAAAAGTGTATAATATCTTTTAGGGTGAATATATACTTTTTCAGTTTTGAGTGAACGATCTCCTTTGAAATTCTATCTGAAATTTAAATACAACTGTATTAAGTAGGTATGTGCATGAGTAATCGATTAATCAAGTACTCATTTGGCTTTAAGTACTTGACCAGTTGAATATCGCAATTTGAGTGCCTTTGCCAGCCGAAAGGATCAATAAAATGTTTTCATCAGAATAACACAATTTCAAGTAATCGAGTACTTTTTTTTTTTTTTTAATGTGTTAAAGAGTACTCAACTACAAAATTACTTATAATGCCCATCCCTAGTATTTAAGTCTGTTTTCTCTTTTTTAGCTCATCGGCTCTGGGATTTTTCACTGGAGTGGGGCGTGTAGCGGCGATTATGGGAAATGTTGTTTTTGGGCAGCTGGTGGACTCTAACTGTGCTGTACCTCTGCTGCTGGTCTCTGCACTCCTGTTGGCGGGAGGACTGGTGGCTCTACGTCTGCCGCAAACTAAACAGACTGAACTTACATGATACACACATGCAGTTAGCGTCAGCCAAGTCAAAGCATGTGATTCTGGGACCAAAATACTAAACCAAAGAGCTTTGTTTGCAGTTTCGCCAAATGTTGCACACGAGCACTTTTGGAAGCTTTACTTTTCTGTGCTGACTGGAATTCTGACTTCACTCTTAAAAGATTACAAAGACAATCAATGATGAATCATGCAAAATAAGACCAGGAAAATGTATTAAGGGTCATATTTGAGTTTATGTTGACTTTGTTGTAAATCCATGTGGAATCATAGAATATATGATCAATTTAAAGGAACATTCCATAGGAATATTTAAAGGAATATTTTATATAATTAATAGCTTTGACTTCCATTGCTGTAACTTTGAATTTTGCTTTCTATAAAGAAAAGGAAGGATGAGTCGAAATGATTGTTTGTGGTAATCAACATTATGCCACATATGCTGCCGATTGAGCTTAACTTGTATTGAACCCGGAACATTCTTTTAAAATTTCGTTGATTGTGTCATTTTTGTACGAGTGTAAATTGTTAGCTTTTTTTACAATGGCTATACATTTTTTTTTATTTAAATAAACAGAACATCCAATGATGCAATGCTTCAACAACTTTATTTTGTCCTATCTGAACATCATCTACATTTGTAAGTAACCATGGCAACACTTGCAGAGCAATGAGGTAGAGACTTCTAAAAAGCAAAAGGCAACAAGGAAGTGAAGGATGCTCTTTGGCACAGCTTCAGCAAGAATCTAGGGTAATGGGGCAACATTTGCTTGACGGACTGATTAAACTAAGATTAGGATAGTTTAGTTCTAACTTAAACAGAAAACTCAATGTAACCGGGAGTATTCAACCCCTTTCTCAATTAAACTATTTTAAAACCACTGGCAACAGTGCTACATTAAAATTTAAGTGCAACAATTTGATTAAAACTATGTACAGCACAATCTCAGCGGTCAAAGTGCGTTCCAGAGTTGTTAACGTGTATCTGATCTGATGGTTGATGGCGGGGTGGTTGCTTAGCAACAGCATCAGCTAGATATTTCACAAACCAAGATGCTCATCAACCATTTAATATAGTGTTAAAAAAGCAAAATAAAAAAAAAATAAAAAATGGCCCCACAGGAAAAGACACTTGGGACGGGAAAACTTAAAAATCTTCAAGTCTATTGGTTCATATTTCCATGGCATGACCCAAACCAGCAGGTAGAAAAGCAGGGAAAACTGCCTTAAAATGTCAACATAACAAAACTCTCTAAAAATCCCCAGCAGACCAGCCAAATAAAATTATATCAAATAAAATACTGGACTGGAAATGTTGACAACAAATGAAAGGCTGAAGGCACCAACTGGCATTTGCCTGCATCAGAGGATCAAACCAGCGAGATAATAAACTAGTATTCTATGCCTGCAAAAACACTTTAACTCTTAAAATCAGGTGGCAGTTTCTCTCCCGGCCACCTCCCTTAAACTGTGCAAAAATGTGTGTGCATAGAGCATTAACGAATGAGAAAGAGAGCAGTGCAAGAAACGCATTCACTTCCCCAAAAAACACTTCCACATTCTCGTTAAAATATTTCCACAAAACAGTAAGCTCAGTCCAGACACTCTTGCCCATGGCTGCTCCTTGGAGAAACAGCAGCTTCCTGGCTTTGTTGTTTTAGTTGGGATTCAAGCCCTTCTGGTTCCTCATGAGAGGTTGATGACTGCTCAAAACCTCCAAAGAGTGCCGCCAATGCCAGCAGGCCCGACAATAGTATTTAAAACAGGCCTGAAAAAGAGAGTTGACACCATAAATGAAAATTCACCCTCATGTTGTTCCAAAGCCATCTGACTTACATTTTCTGTATGATTAAACAAAATTAAAAATTGTTATGAATATCCCAGTCTGTCTTTTCAACACAATGGCAGTTCATAGCGACTGACTTTATAGCTTAAAAAGGACCCAAACGTATCATAAAAGTAGTCCATGTGGCTCGGGCATCATATTGCAAGTATTCTGAAAGCGTAGGATACATTTTGTTGAAACAACCTAAAATTTAAAGGCTTAGTTCACCCAAAATGTAAAATTCTCTCATCATTTACTCACCCTCATGCCATCCCAGATGTGTATGACTTTATTTCTTCTGCAGAAGACAAATGAAGGTTTTTAGAAGAATATTTCAGCTCTGTTGGTCCATACAATGCAAGTGAATGGTGACCAGAACTTTAAATCTCAAAAGCACATAAAGCCAGCACAAAAGTAATCCATATGACTCCAGTGGTTTAATCCATGTCTGTAGAAGTGATATGATAGCTGTGGCTGAGAAACAGATCAACATTTAAGTCTTTTTCTACTATGAATTCCCTCCCTGCCCATTTGGTGTCGATATGCAAGAATGCGAATGCCAAAAACAAAAGAAGAACTCTTTTGTGTTTAGGAGGGCTGTTTGAAAGTGGAGATGTATAGTAAACACAGGACTTTCTCACCCACACCTATCATATCACTTCTGAAGAAATGGAGTCGTATAGATTATTTTTGTGCTACCTTTATGTGCTTTTTGAGATTCAAAGTTCTGGTCTCCATTCACTTGCATTGTAAGGACCTACAGAGCTGAAATATTCTTTTAAAAATCTTAATTTGTGTTCTGCAGAAGAAAGAAAGACAAACACATCTGGGATGGCATGAGGATGAGTAAATGATGAGAGAATTTCATTTTTGGGTGAACTGTTCAGTTTCATTGAAAATCTTGACATACCTTTGGGTCTTTTTTAAGCTTTGAAGTGAGTCACTATCAACTGCCATCCTACTGAAAAGACAGGCCGTAATATTCATTAAAACAACTTTTGTGCTCAGCATAAGAATAAAGTCATGGGGGTTTGCAACAACATTTCATTTTTGGGTGTACTATTCTTTTAATGTGGATTGAACAAGCCGTAACTCTAGATATGATGCTCCACAGCATTTGGTACAAACCTGTGCCCTACAGAAGAATGGGCCGGGCTGACTGCTACACATTTGGCACAAAGAGTCATCCAGATATGGGTCAATCTGGACCTACAGAAGATGAGAAGTAAGAGTAGTAGATTAAGGATTGAAACACAGAACTGGAATGATCTCATTGTTCTGGTTTTATACAGTAAGTTCAACTCAGTACCTTCTTGGTAAACTTGGAGGTTTTTATTTGCACAAATGCAGCAGTCACAGCTTTCAAGTAGCTCCTCTGGCTTCTGAAGGTCACTCTGCCAGAACCTAGAAGGAAAAACTCAACTTTAAAAGGAATATTGCGGGTTCAATACAAGTTAAGCTCAATCGACAGCACTTGTGGCATAATATTGATTACCACAAAAATTATTTATTTAAACAAAGCAAAAATCTGGCTTATAGTGAGGCACTTACAATGGAAGTGAATGGGGCCAATCTGTAAACATTAAAATACTCACTGTATATAAGTATAGCCAGACATAAACACTGTGCATGTTAACCTGGTTTTAGTGTGATAAAATAGCTTACTAACCTTTTCTATGTAAAGTTATATCCTGATGAATTAGTGGCATAAACCATAAAATGACCATAAAAATAACAATAAAAAACTTTAAATAACTTTACAGCACAAATAATACACAAGTTTTAATAGAAAAATTTATGTAAGTGTTTTTAATAAATTACACTGGCGGCCAGAAGTTTGGAATAATGTACAGATTTTGCTCTTATGGAAAGAAATTTGTATTTTAATTCACCTAAGTGGCATTCAACTGATCACAATGTACAGTCAGGACATTCATAACATGAAAAAGTACTATTACATTTACCAGACGCTTTTATCCAAAGCGACTTACAGTGCACTTATTACAGGGACAATCCCAAAGAGTTAAGTGCCTTGCTCAAGGACACAATGGTGGTGGCTGTGGGGATTGAACCAACAACCTTCTTGTTACCAGTTATGTGCTTTAGCCCACTACACCACCACCACTATTACAATTTGAAAAAGCTCAATGTTTTAAGATCCATAACACTCTTTTCCAATTATCTGTTGTCCAATGTCTGTGTTTCTTTGCCCACTCGAACCTTTCCTTTTTGTTTTTCGGTTTCAAAAGTGACTTTTTCTTTGCAATTCTTCCCATAAGTCCTCCTGAGTCTTCTCTTTACTGTTGAACATGAAACTGGTGTTTAGTGGGTAGAATTAAATGAAGCTGTCAGCGGAGGACATGTGAGGCGTCTATTTCTCAAACTAGAGACTCTGATGGACTTATCCTCTTGTTTAGTTGCACATCTGGTCTTCACATCTCTTTCTGTCTTTGTTAGAGACAGTTGTCCTACAGAAGACTGTAGTTACACCTTTGTATGAAATCTTCAGTTTTGGCAATTTCAAGCATTGTATATCCTTCAATCCTCAAAACAACGATTGACTGATGAGTTTCTAGAGAAAGTGGTTTCTTTTTTACAATTTTTGTCCTAATATTGACCTTAAGACATGCCAGTCTATTGCATACTGTGGCAACTCAAAAACAAAAACAAACACAAAGACAATGTTAAGTTTCATTTAAAGAACCAAATAACTTTCAACTGTGTTTGATATAAAGTGATTTTATGATAAATTTAGCATAATTACTCAAGGATAAGATGTTGGAGTGATGCTGCTGTCTAGATTTGATCAAAAGTTACATTTATCAAATCGTGATGTGCTGTTTTTTACATCAGTGATGTCCTGAATATACTTTGTGATCAGCTGAACTCCACTTTGGTGAATTAAAGTACCAATTTCCTTCTGAAACATTTCTGCCTTTAAACCCTCCAAAAATTGGCTCAATTCACTTCCATTATAAGTGCCTTAATGTAACCTTGATTTGTGCTTTTTTTTAAGAAAAGGAGCACAGTAACGGCATGTTTTTTTAGATGCCGTGTCAGATTAAAAAGAATGTCAAGTTTTAAAAGGATCTCTTGGGACACCTATGGTCTGTTATATGCATTGTGCTGCATTTAGCTTATTTAGCGCAAGAACGCGTTCAGTCTGAACAGCCCCTAAGATGCTAACATGCATGTAACAAATTAGCAGGCCCAAACGGAATCTGTAGAATCTTTTCACATTTTCTGCACTAATATTTCTGCAGAAGGGAATGCAAAAGGTATTAAATAAACCTGAGAGTACTACACTCTTATTGGCAGCTAAAAGCATCATGAAATTATCCAAATATTTCAAAAACAAACATGCATGGGAGGGGGAATGCGTAAACCGTTTATGAAAGACAGATGTCGCAATTCTCTCGCAAATATCTGCATGTGCAGATTCTGTCAGGGCCTGCAAATTAGGCAACGCTGACAGCATCTCACAAGCTAAAGCTAAGTGTTGTTGGTGTTTAATGAGCTAGGGCAAGTTTTAAAGTTACACGAACAGACCTATAGGATATTTGTGCTTGTCCGTGTCGATTCCTGCAAACACAACCCCTCCGAAAAGCTCGTCCATGATGTGGGCCAGAGCCTCTGCATTTAGCATGCCATGCAGCGCGCCCACAAACACCGTCTTATTGCGACAGAGACGCTGGGTGGGATAACGGATGAAATTACTGTCTGAGATCACCCACGGGATGACCTGCACCTGCAGCACAGGAAATGACAGAGATGAGGTCAGAGGTCAGATGTCAGTGGTTAGGAAAATTGAGTGTTGCATGTTGTTCTCACATCTTTGTTGTAAATTCTTCTACTGGACAGTTTGTAGTAGAACTCCAGATAATCATCAGACTGCAGATGGTGTTGAATACAGGCCTGAAGGAGGATCTTCACAGACTTCTCACAATTAAACAGTAGATACACGTAACCTACACAAACACACACACTCACTTAGCACAGTAGTTAGCATACTAAGACTGAGGCTACGTAGCACTACAAATGACTTCCCAGCAAAGTAACTTGTCTGTCATAAACCAAAATAAAAATGCTATGGGTCCATAGACGTCATTTATGAATTGAAGAATGTTTACACACAACTTGTCATCATTTCTCACCCTCATGCTGTTCCAAACCCATATTAATTTATTTCTTCTGTGGAACACAAAGGAGATGCCAGGCATTAGGTTCAGTCTCCATTCACTTTCATTGCCTCTTTTTTCATACAGTGAAATTGGATGGTGACATTTTGCAAAACATCTCCTTCTGTGCTCTATGGAGGAAAGGTAGTCATATGGGTTTGGAAAAGCATATGGATTTCACTAAACATAAGGTTAGTGTTTCAAACAATCTCTTCCATGTTAATCTGAGTTTATGCCACAACATGCCACAACAAGTGAAGTAAGACAAGATATTCTGAGGGTCGCTTAGTTTCTATTTTTAACATTTAGCCCCACCTACAGTGAAATTATATTATCATGCTCTATAAAGCTGTGTATTAAACATCAAATATGTTCTGATTGGCTGTAATTTTGTCTCTTTTTGCAGTATTTTGTGACGTGTATATTTAAGACGAGGAGTTTTAGATTGTTGATGATATATACTACTACTTGGTAATTATAGGAATGCTCGGGGTTCAAAACAAGCTCAATCGACAGCATTTGCGGCATAATGTTTATTCCCACAATATTTAGTTCAACTTGTCTCTCCTTTTCTTTAACAATAAAGAAGCAAAAATCTGGCTTACAGTGAGCCACTTACAATGGAAGTGAAAGGGGGCCAATTTGTGGAGGGTTTAAAGTCAGAAATTTGAAGCTTGTAATTTTATAAAAGCACACAAAAGCTTGTGTATTATTTGAGCGGTAAAGTTGTTTAAATCTTATTTTCAGGTTTCAGGATTTAAAGGTTTATGGCATTACATCGTCATTAAGGTTATTAAGTGTTTTTAATCACACTAAATCTCATGTCTCGTGGCTATACCTTTGAAACAGTGAGTATTTTTATGTTTACAATTGTCCCCATTCAGTTCCATTGTAAGTGCCTCACTGTAACCCAGATTTTTGCTTTTTTGAAAGAAAAGGAGGAATGAATCATTATTATTTTTGATGTCAAAAATGCTGTTGATAGAGCTTAACCTGTATTGAACTTGAAATACTATTTCAAATATATGAACTAATATTAATACTATTAACATTAATAAGACCATTATTATTTTTTTTTGTTTTGGATTTTTTTCCCTTTTTCTCAATCTGGGTGGCGAAGGATGAATCCCAGTTCCCTCCACATCTCAGACCGTCAACCCACGCATCTTATCACATGGCTTTTTGAGAGCGTTGCCACGGAGACATAGCCTGTGTGGAGGCTTCACGCCATCCACTGCGGCGTCCACACTCAACTCGCCATGCACCCCACCGAGAATTAAACACATTATAGCGATCACGAGGAGGTTACCCCACGTGACTCTACCCTCCCTAGCAACCGGGCCAATTTGGTTGCTTAGGAGACCTGGCTGGAGTCACTAAGTATGCCCTGGGATTTGACTAGTGAACTCCAGGGTTGCACCATTATTAATATTACTAATAATACTCTTAATATCAATATTATTATTTATGCATATTTATTCATTATTAATATTAATGTTACCTTGTGGAGGACAGCGTGGATGTCTTCCGTCTTTACCAGGCCACTCAACTTTCAATGAACCAAAAACACTGAATGTGTTCAACAGACTCGCTATGGAAAAAATAAAACAAATAAAAAATAGTCTTCATATCTTGTTTATGTCCAGAGAGATTATACAGAATAATAATCTATAACTCAAATGTGTGTTCATCGGCTCACCCTCTGTGATGTCCCACGGGACACCTCCCAAAAACACTTTACAGGAGTAAACTGGGTATTTGTAGTGTCGGGGGGGAAGCCGTCCTTCCCAGTTGTAGGTGGCTTCATTAACCGCTGTGACAGACAGTCAACAAGAAACTCTAAAATATTTACATAGAATACACACTAGTGTACATATATTAGCCTCAGTTATGTGTATCAATAAATAATTATAGATGTGATTAATAATTATAATGCCTAAAATGAGTTTTCAATATTTTATGTTCTTTTTTAATCAATTACAGTATATCTTTGTTAATTGTAACCACCACAATGATGTGCATAGAATAATGCAGTGAAGTCTTAATCTGTTTCCTGTTTAATGTGTAGGTGGCTAATATCACCATACCAGCAGCTTGTTTATGAAGCTTCGCCTCTCTCTCGATGCAGACCGAGGGTTTGTTCAAACCCAAAGCGTCCCAACCTGGCCAGGTGGACCCTGTGGACCAGCACCCAGCCAACGACCCCTCAGGCTGAGGAGTGGGGGTGAGGGTGGATAGATGGGCATCTGCGCCAAGTTTCACACCCTCTACTTGCAGTCCGGGCAACAGCAGGGGTAACGGGGGAGAAACTCTGAAAGAGACCTCAGGGAGACAGACACACAGACAACACAACTTCACTTTATGCTACATACCATACTAAATAATATTTACAACACAAAATACTATATATATATATATATATATATATATATATATATATATATATATATATATATATATATATTTACTGTATATACTATTCTATACTATAAACTAATATAATAAATAATATACACTTTACTACATATTAATATACAGTTAAAAAAACAAAAAAACAATCAACATATATTCTCTGAAAACAAGTCTTAACCCTTTCGCATGTACAATCAAACCGGTGTGATTACACTTGGCTGGGCTCAGACAGGTACGATCAAACTGGAGTGATCTGCATTCATGCTGCTATTTACCATTTGGCCCCTATCTATCATGGCCTCGTATTAATCTCCATCCCTGAATTGGCTACATCACTCTACTCTCTCCTCCCCACCAATAGCTGGTGTGTGGTGGGCGTTCTGGCGCACTATGGCTGCCGTCGCATCATCATCCCTATGCTATGTAAAGCGCTTTGAGTGCCTAGAAAAGCGCTATATAAATGTAAGGAATTATTATTATTATTATTACTATTACCAGCAAAATCGGTTGTCATAATGACTGAAGCATTGTCATAACGAACCAGCTGCTCAAATAGTCTTTTCAACACCATGATATCTTTATTTATATATGTTACAAACTTTAAAACTATAACTAAATTAAAGTATAAAGCTGTTAACGTTGGAGCGCACTGTTTAGATGGAGTGCTGCGGCCATGTTTTCTGATGTCAAAGAATATACAAACTAGTCAGTCCACTCGAGCCTTCTCCCATGGCATCCATCACAACCACTGCCGGGGCTGGGAGAGTGGAAGTGCTAGGTTTTTATAACCTTCTATGCTCCTCCTTTTGTATGCTTCTATGACAATACAAATTCAGAATCCCATCTTGCATTGCAACGAAAATATTGCTGCACGTATAGCCGGCAAGTGCGTTTGCGATCGCATCTTATCTATCATAATCAATCGTTAGAAACGTCTAAAAACCACATTATATGTTTGATAATATATTATCTGACCTTCAGTTCACCCGCTGTGATATATTCTGTTCTCCAGTACATCTGCTGTGAAGTGTAAGGTAAGATTTATTTTAATTGCAATGTGTATTAATGAACTCATACTGGGAGATCTGTCAGTACAGGAGAAACTCACGTGTGAAAAGGTTAATATCTGATATCTACTGTAAAAATACAGTATGTTTTTACAGTAGCACATCATGCGAACAATCTCCAAGACACGGGTTCTGGTCCCATAGAAATTGGGAAGTAAAACAATGACAATCACGTTTTGAAGATTGCATTTTTGCTCACAAAATAGTTTTAGTTTTAGTGTTGGGGTTTGGGCGTATAGTTAATAAAAGTTGCATTACTGTTGACTGTATAACATCATTTACAATTAAAAATACAACTCGCTTTTGGCGCCACCCTGTGGCTATTTCACCTCAACATACGATGCTTCAGCCACTGGGGGCAGTGTTTTCAAATCTCTGTAAGTACAGACCGATTTCACCAGCAGACATTTTGACCTCCTGTCGCCGAATTCACAGTGTGATCAATCTATACCAGGAAATACTTTATATGGGTATCGTTGTATGGGTTTGTGACCTGAACCATGTTACTCACCAGCTGGTCAGATCCAGATGAGATTCCGCTGGTCTCAGAGTTGACAGGACTGCTGGGTCCAGAGTGCAGAAGAGAGTGAGGTTCTCGCTTTGGCATCACATGACTCAGGCTGGAGAACCGCTCCAGCAGGTCATGCCCACCGGCGGACTCTTGGGCTTGGAAGCCTTGATTCTGACCCGGATCGCTGCCTTGTGGAGCACCCAAGAGATTCAGCACTGCAAAAGAGAACTTGAATGAATATTATGGATGAGAAGTGTGTCTCTATGTCAACTAAATACCATTAATATCAATATGAAATGACATTCACAACCATTTTACTTCCATAACGTGACATATTTCTAAGTGAAACGGGATATTTAACAAGCACTGAATTGATGGAAGGCGGAGCAAGTTATTACATTTTGATAATAATATTATGAAGACAAACTGTTTGTCTTTAGAATAACATCCACAGATGATTTGATCACAATAAGACCAGGAACTGTGTGAATTTTTAAGCACTTGTTTACCTTTATTCCTGTAGAAAGGCTAGATGAATGAGACAAGTGCTGGATGAGACAGCAAAAAAGAGAAGCTCTCTGTGTGTGTGTGTGTGTGTGTGTGTGTGTGTGTGTGTTATGTTCCTCTATAACTGGATTTAGGTCAGAACAAACCTTAGGCACCAGCATGACTTTAATTTATAACAGTTGAACACATATACACAGAAACTCGTTTACGCTTGTAATATAAGACAGGGAAGCTAAAGAGAAAGTTGAAATGAAATGGAAGCCAATGTAGATAAAAGCTGTGTTCTGTCCTCTGTGATGGGTGTGAAAGTGATTAGTCATGAGTGAGAAAATGAGATATGAGGTGTCACTACAGATCAGACCTTCTAGAACAATCTATCAAAACACACGTTTGTTTTCTATCATAATTGGGACTTTCCATTGACATGTGTGAAGCTTCACAGATACACTTTCACATTTTCATTAAAGGGAAAGGTCACCCAAAATTGAACGTTTGTCATCAATTAAACAGCCTCACGTTGTTCCAAACATGCCTGTCTTTCGTTTTTCCATCTTTGAAACAATGAAAGTGAATGGTGACTGAGGCTCACATTCTGCCAAACATCTCCTTTTGTGTCCCACGGAAGAAAGAACGTTATCACGGTTTGGAACAAAAAGATGAACTATCCCTTTAAGACATTATTGTGTATGTTTATTCGGCCATTTTCATTGTGGGGACCATTGGCTGCGCAGGCAAAACGTGATTTACACCAACACACAAACTCACAAAGTACCTGAAACTAGCCTGAACTAACATAGGAACAGCCATACAACTATTAAGCATGTTATCAAATGCACAGTCAGCATACAATCCCGCATGCTGATACACAAATACAGTGCAGATTGACTCACTGGGTGTCTGTGAGCAGGTTTGGGGCGGGCGCTGGGGTTCCGGGTGGATCCAGGGTGGCTGGTTCCAGGAGGGGAGGCTCAGAGACAGCAGGCCCAGACTGAGCTCTTCCACACTGGGCACACCAGACGGAGAGTCCTGCTGCTCTGGAGCAAACAGCATTCTGCTAACCAGTGGAGAGCTGCCTGTGCCAGAACCATCTGAGAGAGAGAGAGAGAGAGAGAGAGAGAGAGAGAGAAAGAGAGAGAGAGAGGGGGGTCTGAAATCGTTGTGTGTCATCCATAGTGCAAGAAACAGCTAATTAATCCCATTTATACAGTTTGTTTTATTGTGCTTATGTTCTTTGCTTTATGTCATTATTAATATTAAGTGTTTTTACTTTACATTATTACTTTATTTTTGTTGTATTACTATTATTATTTCTTAAGTTCTGTTTAGAAAATAATCTTATAATGCTATACTATTTGCTACAGTTTATAATACAATACACCAATTTTCTTGCCAATAATGATGAACTGGATTAAACTGAGTGAAACTGAGTTAGAATGACAGAATGATAAAACAATAGATATCTACAGTAAATAGAACGACAGATAGACAGACGATATAGACAAACAGATAGATGATAGCTAGATAGTCAGACATATGATAGCGACAGACAGACAGATAGAGAGACAGACACAGCAACTACTTCCCTGATTGCACACAAACACACACACACACACACACACACACACACACACACACACACACACACACACACACACAAACGTTTGAGGTGCAAACCTGTCATAGTTCCAGTTGAGGTCATCGTACCTCTTTGTGTTCATCACTGACCTGTTAATCATGTGATCCCACCAATGAAACCTCACACACTACTGCTAGTGCTAAAGCCATACTCACTACATCACAAACACTCCACCTGCCAGAGCAAAGCCAACAGCCAGAACCACCTCCCCATCCCTGCATAAAGTCTCTCTGTGTTTCTGTGGATGAGTGTGCGTGTGTGCTTTGAATCACATGTCAGGGTACCAATGTACTGTCTCTCTCTCTCTCTCTCTCTCTTTCTGGCGAGTCTTCCATTTGTGGCCTGACTCAGCACAGACAGAGAGAAGGGGGAAGGGCTCCAATAATCACTGTGATTCAGCTCATTTAACACACGCACACGCACGCACACACACACACACACACACACACACACACACACACACACACACAAACGCACACAATATCTGTTTGCTAAACCCAGGTTGAACCAAAAACTGCCCTTAGTGTTTACCCAACACAAACACTGCAAACATTTCTCTTTCGACCTGACAAACTCTAATCTGTTGAATTGGTTTTACACTTCTGGGAGTCAGGGTGCACATATTTTTATCACTCACCCCGAAACAAAGTTGTGTTTTAGAGGTACCAATTTGACACAATGAGTGTTTCTGAGGAAGAACTAGATGCTGAATTTTTCCAAGTTAGTCACATTATATCTTTAAAAGTACAAAACTGAGTTTTAGTTAAGACACTTTGTAACCTAACCACGATTTTAACAGGACAATCACTGTTGTGTACCACGGAAGAAACATCTGGATTTGGAAAGAGTCAAGGGATGAGTATTAGAGATTAGTGACTTATACCAGCCATTTGCATTGTGTAAATAAAGATGGAACCAAAACCAAATTGTAACCAAATTTGTTCACTGAAATTTAATGCATGTATTGAATCAATTTGAAATTCTGTTTGTTGATTGGTTGGTGTCTATGTAAATAAAAGTTGTCTCTTTTTTTGTAGGAGTCAAGTCATATCTAATACAATTTTTTACGTGTTATCATTGGACTGTGTTGAGTAAACAAAATGTATATGGCATAACTATATATTCTACTAGGTTTTCTGAATTATAACTTATTATTTCTAAATGAACAGAAATTCTAATTACAAACTCATACGATATACAATCATTCCTACTGACTTTACAAACTTCAAGAAAAAGCAATTAATTATGGAATTTTGTTCAAACACATAATGTGATATCAAACTAATCTCTCTAAACCTGCCTTAAAATCTTTTGACTTTAAACTTAGAAGCTGGTATGTTTAATAAAATAGCTCCCTATGCACAAAGATAATTTGGTGTCGTTAAGGTCTTACAAATGAGTGTATAAAGTTTATTTGGATAGTTCATCCAAAAATGAAAATTCTCTCATCATTTACTCACCCTCATGCCATCCCAGATGTGTCTGACTTTCTTTATTCTGCAGAACACACATGAAGATTTTTAGAAGAATATCTCTGCTCTGTAGGTCCTCACAATGCAAGTGAATGGGTGCCAAAAATTTAAAGTTCCAAAATCCACATAATGGCAACATAAAAGTAATCTAAACGACTCTGGTGGTTAAAGCCATATCTTCTAAAGTAATATAATAGTTGTTGGTGAGAAAAAGTCATTTTTCCTTCACGTTCTACTTCTTCTGTTTTTGGTGATCCACATTCTTCGTGCATATCAAATTTACTTAACTATTGAACTGTTTCTCACCCACACCTATCATATTGTGTCTGAACACATGGATTTAACCACTGGAGTTTTATGGATTACTTTTATGCTACATTTATGTGGATTTTGGAGCTTCAAAATGTACTTGCATTGCATGGATCTAAATAGCTGAGATATTCTTCTAAAAATCTTAATTTGTGTTCTGCTGAAGAAAGAAAACTATACACATCTGGGATACCAGCAGTGTGAGTAAATGATGAGATAATTTGTATTCCTTTATCAACACCAAATAATCTTGTAAAAACATCTACTATATCTAGAATATACTATTTTGGGCTGTTTTTGTGATATCACTCAGACTGATTTAACTGATACTGTGTGTGTGTGTTGATCTCAGTTACCTGCAACGTGTTTCCAGATGTTCTGCTGTTTGACCCCTGTGAGGAGCCCAAAGTCCTGATAATTTTTCCTCTAGTAATCAGACAGAGAGACAGTATGACTGTAACCTTTCTGAGGGAGTTAGCACAACCTGGGTTATTATGAAACTATTCTCCAGAGTAGAGAAAGAAAGTTGCGAATTACTAACCCAGGGTGAAGTGTGAACACAATGAAACGAGAAAACACAGGACTCTAAACACAACTACAAGTGTGAGGCATTTAAACTCGAAATTCTCACCTGCTAAGTCACAGCTAACTACTTAGCTAACAACTACTTACTGACTGGGAGTTTACCAAACAGTTACTGCTTATTGTGGGCTGCCTTGGTAGCATTTTGGGAGCAACAGGAGCGTGCAAAATGCTGTCTATGTGTCATTTTCTTTTCTTTTTCTCTTACGTCATCCATTTAATTGGCTATTTCTTTATTATTTGTTACCTGCCTTATGAGCACTGGCATATTGTTTTAACTTTTTGTCTTTACAAATGTATAGTTTTTGTCTTTCTCTGCCTCCTACACGCGCGCGCACACTGTTCCTTACCCTGCATAAGTCCATTGGACGCTCTTTAAACAGCAAAATGACACAAAGACGGCACCTTTGACCTGATAAAACGGTTGAAGTCTCTCAAAACGACAGTTTTTCTGTTGCAAATTCTGGTGCTGGACACACTCTGTTTCAAATATGGACACACTGATGCTGCCTTCACTTCAGTTTGTTAACAGGCATCTCACAAGTGCATGTCTCCATCGCGTGCAAATCACATGCACATCCGAACGGTCGCGCGCACGGATCTAATTATTAATACCGGCATATGCGTAAATATCATATATGTCTATATAAAATATTCAGTATCAGTCCATATAAGCAAAAATCCACACCAATGATCAGTCCAAAATAAAAGACACTTTAATTTGAGTGCACGTTCAACATTTAAAACTCTTTATAACAAATAGAGGTATAATATTCAAACAACACATGATATTCTCACAGTCACACAGTGATGAGTCAATAAAGCCAGATTTTGAACTTAGTAAAGGAAGATCAATTTTATGCAACAAGCACATCTTCATTACTTTATCTCTTCTTAAATAATAATAATAATAATAATTCTAAAACTATCTACTAGCAATGCCTTCACCAGGAAAACTGCTCTATATTGCATTAAAATATCTTTAGGGTGGGGAAAAATAGCAATGGCAAAAATTGCAAATGAGAGCTTTACAGCATCACTGAATAAATTGAAGATTTGATAGTTTGAAAATCATCCTGACACTGAAAAAATATGAGAGAAGAGAGTTTAGTGCAGGAACCCTTAAACCAGCCCATAGTCCTACAATACAGTAGTTACATATTCGTAAAAATATTACAAGAATGATTTGATGAGGTTGCTACAATATGAGACGATGGCAGTCAGAGTTAATATAATCTCTGGCAGTAAATTCATACAGTTGTGTGGAGCTGTTCTCCAAAATAAAAGCCACTTGGTTTGATATTTTGTTAACTAATGCAATTACAGTATATGAATACATTTTTACTTTTGGGGGCACTGTATTATAAGACTAAAACATGATTTCAGAGCTCCTGTTTGAACTGATTGTGGTTTTATTCAGTTTTGTGCAATAATTCAGCCAAAAGCTAAAGTTTCAAGATTTGTTTAGCCTTAATGTGACACAAAAATCTATCCAGACTAAAAGATATCTCTCATCTCATTGACTGGAGTTCATCCCATGCAACATTTAATAAACAGAGACGAATATCCTAATTAATGGGCCCCTAATATTTTGGCAGATGCTGCAGCTGTTCTGATATACCTTCTGAGAATTCTCTCATCCTGGATTACGTTTTGTGATGCTATAAACAGGGGCGATAACTACACACAGCTGCAAATATAAGCGGTAAGCAGCAGTAGGTGGGTGTCCTGTAGGGGGGTGCCGTCACTGCGACAGCGCCTGCAGGATATCTTTAACCAGCATCGTGCCAATCACCATCTTCTCACAGTTCACCATCAACTGAGCTCCGCCCCCTTCCTTCATAGCTACGGTGATGAGCACAAGACTGCCGCTGCTGACGGTTTTACCTGCAAATCTGTAAACAAGTGAGGAAGAAAGAGTAGGAGGCGTACTGAGATAAAGTTCAGATCACAGGCCAGAAAAACTGACGGTAAAGCAGAGAAAAGCACAGAACCAATGAAATGTACAATCAAATAATATAAAACGAACTAAATTATTGTGCAAGACATATTTTCTATGTAACTTTGGCTCTGTTTCAAACTCTGGTGAACTGCCTCGCTGTCTGTGGTCTACATAAACAGCTACCTTCAAAGGGAGCATCCTAAAGGGTCGTTCAAAATTTATTTTATTCTTGCACTAAAAAAAAAGTTTTTTTCACATTACATGCCGTCTAAGGCCACATCAACACAAATCCGTTTTACATTTGAAAACTGTTTTAAGCTTCCAAAATTCATTGTTTTCCAACGTCTGCAGTTATGGAGAGTGTTTCTGAAATTTTCTAGTGTGGATGAGAGGCGTAGACGTAGCTAAATTAATGCATTTTCAAACAAAATCATGTTAGCGTGGACGTGGCCTGCGTAGCATTCCTGCTCAAGATGCTGTAAAAACAGCGAGCAGCGGCACAACAATCAAAAACAATTTAAGTGCATATTTAACCCTTAAACAGACAACGTGCATCACAAGAGTTTCTCACCCAATCTTGTTATCACTTATCAGAGTTGGGTCTGTTTTGAGTATGTAGGTCACATGACTTCTGTGATCGTTAAGTAAGCCTGACCTTAAACCAACATGGTGCAGGACATGCTGACTTTTATAATTAATTATATACAGTATTAATCTTACTTTTCTTCAGCAAAAAAAAAAAACAAACAATAAAACTGCTAATATTAATTGTGAACATTGTCTAAAGATGCAGAAGAAAAAAATTAAGTCATATGTTGTTCATGCTATTATTTAGCACATTTTGAAGTGTGCGTATCCCCTGAGATGTTACCAGACTGAGGAAAGTAAAGGGTTAATCCACAATATTAGACATACACATTTATTACACTTACACATGCAACCTTGAAGCTAAACTTTTCTTAGTTTGTCACACACACACACACATGTTTGTTTTCCTATCCTTATGAGGACTTTCCATAGACATAATGATTTTTATACCGTGCAAACTATAGATTCTATCCCCTAAACCTAACATAACCCCTAACCCTAATCATCACAGGAAACTTTCTGCATTTTTACATTTTCAATAAAACATTGTTTAGTATGATTTTTAAGCGATTTGAAATATGGGGACACTAGTCTATGTCCTCATAAAGCACATTTATAGCATAATAACCTTGTGATTACCAGTTTATAACTTACAAAATTGTCCTGGTATATCACAAAAACGCGCACACATGCACACACACGTACACGTACAGTGTGATATGTTTTAAAATAAGAGAGGAAGTCAGAAACTCGTCAGAAATATTGATGACTTTGACTGTTTTGTACCAAAGTAGGGCAACGTATCCTAGGAGATACAATTCATAAAATCCAAAATATATAATATATATCAATAATTCCTTTGGATATCTGTTAATTAAGTACAAATGATACAAAATGTGACTTGAAATGATTTTTTGCTAATCATTTTCCACTCTTGCCTATTTTAGGGTTAAAAAACAACAACACACGAAAAAAAACAGCAAAGATGGACGCAACAACGCGTTTGGTGTGAATGGATCCTATCTGAAATGGAACCTCATAAATGACTAAAATCGACTTGCACGTTTAGTTGATTCCAACATAGTACGATGTTTAAATGTTGGTAAGCTAATCACATGATACTGACATTCTAATCACAATAATATGGCGCACACAAATATTGGGTGAAATTTTTGATTTAGATGGAACTATTTTCTACTGATACTTTTCATCGTTTTGGTCTTACAGTTGCAACATCAAAATAGAACTCATGTGCGCTCACAGGTGTGTTTATATCACCTGTTTTACAATGTCTTTGAAAGTCTGATCCAGTTAGAATTGTGAGTTGGAACTGTTTTATAATACTAGTGTGACAAGGAGGAGGGCGTGACCAGGGCGCGTTGGTGCACGGCCAGCGCTGAATCAGCTGATCAGCGGGAGAGAGAGATAAAGGGGAGCCGGAGGCGCCGGGTCTGGAGAGAGAGAGACGCACACGGCCGTGATGCATGTGTGTCTGTGTCCATATGTTTTATGTTGTTTTAAGTTCATTTATATCATTAAAGTTTATGTTGACTGTTCAGCCGGTTCCCGCCGGCTCCTTGCCCATCCTTATACTGTTACAAGTTTTACTTATTTTGTCCAATTAAACAAAATAATTTGGCACAAATAATTTACTGCCAGGCTTATTATATATTTGTTTGTTTCAATAATTGTATCTATTGGTTTGCGTTTCCTCACATTCCAAACAAAAACAGAAAGGAAAAAAAATAAGATAAAGTAAATATATATTTTTTAAATAATTTAATTTAATTGATTATCCCAAAATTTGCAATCAATTGTTACATGTTAATTCTGAGGTGTTAAGAAATCGAAAGTAAACTCCTCTCAGGGGCGTGACATAATATTTTGTCATTCATACTATCAATCGTAAATATTGTGTAGTATGTTTTATATTGCACTTCGTATTGTAAGACTTCACTTGCCTCCCATTTTTTTCTTAAGAATCGAGATTAGTATGGAGTCGATTCCAAAATTTCTGAAACCTAACAACCCTACCTTAAATAGCCATTACTAAATTGTATTTACACAATCATAATTAGCCATTTTTTTTTATTAAATTTCCAGTAAAATACCTATTTCATTAGTTATATACACCATTACTGTGATAAAAGATTTTGGTGACTTCGCCCAAGCCGATTCGTCTGTTTATGCTACCTGCACTCTTTGTCCAAACCGCATGGGACTCTGCTCAGGTTGGCAGTGGCCGTGATTCTCTCAACGATGATATGTTCATTCACACATTTCTCTCCAAGAGTCAACTTCTCAGAGATTTCATTCATCCCCATCAGTTTACCTGTGGGAGAGAAAAAGATTCAATCTGTTAGAATATATATTTATGACGCCACAAGTTACGGCCACTAAAATTGAGCTGAAAACTCGGACACAGACTGAATCAGTTAAAACTGTAGAGCTTCGTTTGTTGATGTTGAGGATGTTGTTTTCTGTTTTGGGAAGGTTTTGTGTTGACAGTAATGTACTCATAAGTGTTTCACTGCAAGTCGTGACTGTTCAGGGTCAATCAGATGGGATCTGTGTTTGTAAAGCACATTCCTAGCGAGATGCAGCATATCCGTACCATGACATGCCGTGAGGTAATGCATAGTCATGGTAACAGTCACCAAGACAATAGCTGAAGACTGCGTTAAAAGGATGGGGTAGCTAGAAGCACAGGCATTTACAAAAATAGAGGGAGTGGTGTGTGTGCCTTTGTGTACATAAAAATAAGTAAGTACAGGTGACTACGTGCTAATCAAGCTAGCTAAATCAGAGAAACTTACCATTCAATAGCTTCTCTAATGGACAGCGACCCCAGATAAATAGGAAGAAATGAGTGTGTAAAAATATGTTAAACTATATAAATACAGAATTCATCAGCTGGTTTTGAGTCACTGACTGTTAGCAGCATGTTAGGAGATGTTAACTAAGAAAATGGGATGAATCCTATCTGTCCTTAAAAATATGCACTTTCCATCACCACTAAAATATGTAGTTTTATTACATAGTATAAGTATGCAAATTAGGATTGAGCCATGATTAAAGCCACTAAAACAGAAAAATTAAATTTGATTTAATGAATGACAAAAGAGAGACATAAAATACTTTTAATAATTTCTTTTCCTGTCGCATCTGCTCTTAAAACATATTTCACAGAGACTTCTGCACAGACAGGTGAAAATTACAGACATTTTGAGGAAACGTATGTTTATCCACTCCCCAAGTTAGCACTCAAAAGAGCATCTGTGAGACCTGAAAGCACCAAAGCTGGCATTTGCTCACCTTGCTCCTTCTTAAAGTTGTTTTCTGTTAGAAACACTGGCGTAATTAACTCCCCGACAGGCGGTTGGATTGAAACGAAGAACTTACGGGTGTGTGTACTGCAAAACAGCAAAAAAGGGAGGAAGACAGTGAAAAATCTGATTAGAATGATTGCTATTGTAACCATTTCTTCAATGATCATCGAGACCATAAAGGATAGTTTTGGATGAAGAAGAGCCTTCAGGCAAATCCAGCTAAAACCAGCTTCAATTGGTCATTTATGGTCATGGGAATGATCCTGTTGGAATTTTGTGATTTTTAATCATTTAAAAAAAAGTTGTTTTCTCACCATAGTTGGAAGCTTGCTGCTTGCGTAGAATCACAAAAATCTATTCCCATCAACACGGTAATCGATTCACCTGCTGGTAACCCCTCTGAAAGAAGAATGCAAGTACATAGAAGAAAAATAAACCTGAAATATTACTGTCTTGTGAAGGCCCTGATGAAAAGACCAGCTTTTACCAGCATGAATTTGGATGCCGGTCCATGCTGGTTTATGCTAGTTTGGTGCTGGTCAAGCTGGTGGACCAGTATAGATATGTTATTCACCAACAAAAACTTTTGGTTACTCAGCTTGGTCTTTATGATGAAGCTAGTTGAACAAGGAAAGCATCCAAAATACAGCATATGCTGTTGACCAGCAATACTGGTCTTTTCAGCAGGGGGAACACATGTAGTGTTGGGTTTACAGACCGATCTCAGGGAACTCTCCGATCCTAATGCCAGACTGAAGCCTGGGCTCCTCGATGTGGAGATTCTTGGTCTCTGAGTTGGTGTTGTTGGTGAATTTGATCTGGACGGCCACCATATTAGGGTCTGGACTGAAGGGTTGCCTGCTGAAACAGTACTCAACCGCAAGACCCTCGCCTGTTATACGATGCAGGAGTTCATACATCTTCATCACACCACATGGGGCCATGGTCTGTCAAAGAAGTTAAGAGAAGAAACAATAAAGACAGGAAAGAGAAATGTATGAGACAAATAATGAGACAAGTAATATACAAGAATGAGAAATGTATCAGACGTGAATTAGAAACGCATGGGACAAGAATGATGCAAGAATGAGAAAAGCATTAGACAAGAATGAGACAAGAAATAGATTTTTTTTAAAAGAAGAATTAGAAAAATATGAGACAAGAATGAGAAAAGTTTTAGATAAGTATAAGACAGGAGAATATTTCTAAGATTAGAAAAACAAGAGACAGGAACAAAAAAAGTACAAGACATGTAAAAGTGACAGGTATGAGTCAAGATTGAGATGATAATAAGAAACGTATAAGACAAACGTATAAGAATAAGTAAAGCATGAGACAAGAACGAGACATATATGAGACATTAGTGAAGAGGTATGAGACAAGAATGAGAAAGGTATGGGACAGAAATAAGATAAGAATAATAATGAGAATGAGACAAGAATAAGAAAAGTATTAGACAAGAAAAGGACAAGTATGAGACAAGAATGAGAAAGTATGTCAAAAATTTGAAAATTGAGACAAAAATAAGAAAAGTATTAGACAAGTATGAGAAAGATTTTGGACCAGAATTAGACAAAAATTAGACAAGAATGAGAGACCAATGAGAACAGCATGAGACAGATTGAGAAAAGTATGAGACATGTAAGAGATGAGACAAGAATGTCAAACGTATGAGACAAGAATGAGAAAAGAATGAGACAAGAATAAGACATGTATGACACATTAGTGACACATGTATGAGAAAGGTATGGGACAGAAATAAGATAAGAATAGAAAAAAAAAGAATTAGAAAAGAAAGAAAAAGAATGAGAAAAAAGTATAAGATACGTATCAGACAAGAATGACACATATGAGAAAAGAAAACAAATTGTATGGGACAAGAATGACATAAGAATTAAAAAAAAATAAGAAGAAAAAGTATAAGAAAAGCATGAGACAAAAATTAGAAATGTATGAGACCAGAATGGCACAAGTATGAGTCAATAATGAGAAAGTATGAGACGTGAATGAGAAAAGTACGTCTAAGCATTTTAAGCTATTTTCACACTTGTTTTGATTGCTTCATTTAAACTCGAGATTGACGCCAACAAACCTTTTAAATATCAACTTCAATTCAGTTAATTGTGTCCAAATTTTGACCAGCAGTGTACAGTGTGTTTACATTAACTATAAGATCAATCAGTATATTTGCCACAAAGAACTCACCGTAGGTGCCAGAATAGTGTCTGTCAGTGACAAACCCTTCAGATCAGACACCAGACTACTTGACAGAAAGTTTACTGGAGTCACTGGAGTGGATGCTGGGGCTGGTTCAACTGAGAGACAGAGATTATTTGAGTCATATTAGGCCTATGTGGGTTACATTCAAGCATTTCAGTATTTTGTATTTTTTAATAGAGATTTGACTCACAGTCATCCAAATCCAGCAAAGATATTTCCTGCGTCTCCTTTTTACTCTCTTTTTTAGATTGTTTGGGAGGCTGTTTTGATGTGGGCATCTGAGGACAATGGAGAAAAAAATTTGATTTAATTTGAGTATAAAACTGTAAAGCTGGCACCAGGATGCCGTAAAAGTCAAAGAACTCTGCGAGAACCAATGTCATAAAACTACACAGATGAGCATCTCCTGAGACAATGCACCCTGCTGATTAAGGACCATTAAACACAAATCTCACCTCAGGCCAGTTTAGGCCTGTTCTTGTAAAACTCACTCACATCTGCTCTCTCTCTCTCACCCCTCACTTTAAAGACATAAAGTTATGACTTATCCTGTTCTGTAATGTAAAAGTTTTTTGGATCATGCATGTTTGGTATAATTTAAAAGGTCTCAGTGCGACTGGTATAATGTTATCTTTCCTGTGTTGATAAAACTAATGGTAACAAAGTTATAAAGTCTTTGCCAATTGCTGTATAATTCTGGAGGTATGTCCACCTCCTTGCCTGTATGTTAATGAGGTATGACCCCAGGACTTCCAAACCTAACCACTCCCAAAAATAGTTTTGAGTTTGATTTATTATTTTAATTGGATTGTTTGAATGTATTTCTATTACCTGGTAAAATCAATTGTTACTATTTTATTCATTCTGAAAGACTGTTGTCTAGTATATTTCTTATTAACTACAAATCTATGGTCAGAATTGGCTTAGCTAAGCTACTTCAGAAGTAACCCATTAATTAAGTCTGTACCAAAAGGCTAAACGGCAAACAGAGAATCTATAAAGACTTAGCGAAGTAGAATTTAACAGGAATACTAAGAGTAGGACCGAGAATCTGTAAAACAGAACTTAATTGACTGGGGCTAAACTGTGAGTTGAGAATCTATACTGAACTTAGCCAAATAAGACTAAAAGGATAAAGTCGAGAACCTATAAGAACTTAGTCTAAAACTTACTAATATCTGAAAATGATGAGTTTTGTAGTTAAAGGACCTGTGTCTGGAAGCACAGGACACAAATAATATTGAAATAACAAATGCAGACTAGAAGAGAGAATTACTAAAAATAAAAAGATGCAAAACTTAAATTCAGAGCATAGATACATCAACAAGGGTTTTCATAATTTGAGTCAAGAAAACAATAAATGATAAGATTAATAAAACATGGAACTCAAATCAAATAATCAAAATATTATTTAATGCGCACGATAAGACCATGCAGGAGACCTTCAGCCATGCTATTGGATACCATCCTTGGGCCAATAGGTGGATTCCCCCCTTGCTCATTCATATCTTGTCCCTCTGAAAGTCAAACCTTCTTCTTCCTGATGTCGGTGTCAGACTCTGACTGCTCCTCTGATTCATCATCTGATTCTTCCTCTGATTCGCTGCTCTCTGATTCTCTCTCAGACTCTGAGGCACTCTTCCAGTCATTTCCTGCCTTCCTGACCTGTTTCCTGTCCTCTGCGCTACTGTTCTGATCACTGTGGGCATGAAGGTGTGGACTTGCTTTAATTTTTAACAAAAAATGTTTAGTTCTTTAAAAAATGTAATATTGATCTGTGGATTAAACTGTCAGACCTCTCTGTACTCTCCTCCACTGGTTTCTTAGGTTTGGTCTTTTCAACTCTCTTCTTTTTTTTCTTCTGTTCCTCTTCATTGTTCTCCTCCTCGTCTGACTCTTCTTGGCTCTCTTCACTCTCTGACCCGGAACCGCTTTCCTCACTGCCGCTATCACTCTCCGACCCGCTGCCTGAGTTCGATTCTGCAAATAGAGCGAGAAAACATGTGAGATCTCTCACATGATCTAAATCATGCAAGAGAAAATCTTCAAATTTAATAAATATAGAATGTTCCATTTCGTTCCATTAGAATGCTGCTGTAGGGTTTGGAACAGGGCTAGAGACTGAAATGTAAAACCATTCAAGCAGAATAAATCATCTGTAGTCTTAATGTAATTTTTTCATAGGCATGATGATAGTAGTGATCTCCACAGTTACCACTGTCTGCAGATTCTGTTGGCCCAGATTCTCCCTCTGAATCAGAGTAGAACGATTTCTCAACTTTCTTTTCTTTACGATCTTTCTGGCTTGTACATTTGCTCCACTCTGGAATCTGCAAAGAATCACACAAATTGTCAAACTAGATCCTTAAAAAGCTGGGTTTAGAAACAGAGAGAGAGAGAGAAAGAGGTGCATATATGGGCCATGAATGCCTCAGTACAAGCAGAACATTTGTTTACACTGATATCTGAGTACAATTACAGTTTTGTGAGACCTGCCTTTCTCACACTCAGCGTTTGGTCTCTATAATGGCGACTGTTGCATTGTGCATTCATGGCCACTTTCATTCTCATTGTATACATTAAAAAAACATCATTTAAGAATTCTTATCATCAAAATGACCCCCAAAATACCTCCAGAACTGAATTATCCAAGAATATTCTGACAGGGACTTCCATTGTTTTGACTTTCACATGCAAGTTTCCCATACTCAAAAGACCAGCTTTGACCAGCAACAATTTCCATGCATATCGAGGTTAGTTATGGCTTGCTGCTGGTCTGAGTGCTTAACAAGCAACAAACGTAAAAAATGCTGTCAAATCAGCCCGATCTTTCTGGTGAAGCAGGTTCTGGTGGTGTGACCACGTGTCCACATGCGTAGATAATGTACTTTGGCTTTGCTATACACAACGCATAAGTTGAATTAATTTAAACCGACAGAATACTGTTCACAAGAGTCATTTAAGAGTTAAACTTCTGGCGCACGTGAGTCACGTGACACAACAGGATGACGTCAATTTCCGTGAAGCGCTTCTACGGCTGCAGAGCCAATAAAAGATCCTCTGGAAAAAAAACTCATAATGTTTTAATTTAAACATATTTGGATGTAAAGAGTAGCATCTCTAGTTTCGTTTGATATGCCGTTTAAAAAATGTATTCATTTTTCACACGTCAGCACACTGATAAAAATGATGTCCACATACGTGGATTTTAGGACATTATTCCCTCAAAAATTACAAAAAATATTAGTTCTGTGAGAGAGACACATCTGTGAGAGAGAACAAAGATGCTAAATTGGCTAGTTAACTAGTATCACAACTAGTGTCGGTCCTGCAGGTCATTTTGGGGGGGTGTTTTTTTTCCTGGAGGATTCTGGTCTTTAATCGTAGAGCAGGGGGCTGAGGAAGGGAAAAGGCTGAACTAGCACAGTACAGACACTATGCTAGGTTGGTGGCAAAAGCTCTTTGGATCTGACACTAAGGGTGACTGACAGACTCACGCTGGTTAAAGTGGTGACTCTTTCCAGCAGCAGAATAACCGGGCAGACAGGAAAGAATAAAAAAAAACGAAAGAATAATGCAGTGAGATGGCCAGAAGAAGAGGAAAGAACACAACAGAAAAGTACACACAAGCATTCAGGTTGCACTTGTCAACAGATTAGCACATATATTTGGATGTGTCATTCTATATCCATAGTTCGCTAACCGCTTCAGTCAAAGCAACTGAAAATGTTAGTTTAGAGTTTTCAGAATTTCTCTAGGGCTTTGTTCAAACTGCATAAAAATCTGATTTGTTTTTAAAATCTTAAGGACTGTCCACACTGTCATTTTGCAAATGATCAGTTCTGTTTGTTCAGACAGTGTAGTCAGTACGTGGTGTATCTACACTGGTTGCCATAGTAATGATTTGAAGCTTCAGCAAGGCGCCATGGGACCAAAAAGTGTAAATGTCATTATGGTAATTCTCGCTGAGGTGCTCATGTGGTGCATCATATAACATAAGCATTTGAGGTATTACCGTATTTACACATACATGTATTAATGCATAAATCACCAGTTCACTTATTCACTATTCAGTCCCACATGTGAACGAAAATGAGACGTAGTTGTAGACAACAATACTGCACTTTGTGTATGATGTTAGTCATCTTGCATTCTAATTGACAAAATCTGACCCACTGAAGAGACATTTCCAAAAATCTGATTTTAAACCATATACATGGGGTTTTTTTCCATTCTGACTATAAGCAACTAAACAGATAAACACCAAAAATCAGACTTTTGCCTGAACAAAGCATAATGTATTGAGGATATACTGTATTTTAATATGTGTCTATAAACACCTGCATTTGGATGATGTTTTAATGCTTTGTAGAGCAATCTCAGGTTGGTTTCAATTTTTTCAATTTCAAAAGTATTAGTGTGGACGTGGCCTAAATCTCTTAATTCTGAACCTATCTGGATGTAGTTTTCTGTTGTATTCATGTCTTGTCGTGATTACCGTAATTAAAAGATGATAACGTGGACATCGTACTTCGAACTGTTCACTTCCTTGACTCAGAAATTATTAGTCTATGGAGTGGTGGTGGTGTAGTGGGATAAGCACTGAACTGGTAATCAGAAGGTTGGTGGTTTGATCCCCACAGCCACCACCATTGTGTCCTTGAGCAAGGCACTTAATTCCAGGTTGCTCTGGGGGACTGTCCCTGTAATAAGTGCACTGTAAGCCAAATGCATAAATGTAAATGTAGTTTCAATGGCAGCGCTAATAACAGCAAAATGTATCCATGTTTGGATCCATTTTGCAAAAAACTCAATAACTACACCAATTTACCTCTATATATTTGGTAAAAGAGAACAAAGAAAGCTCACCATAAGCACACAGCAATACTAAGATGAAATATCCAATGGTAAAATGTGTAGTGGTAGATTACTAACTACCTTTAACTGTAAAAACCACAGCCATTATGTCATTTTTATATGACGTCACAACAGTTACAAGGTGGGAAAACTCAAGAGCTTTCATTAAATTCTGTGTTTCCAACATGTAATAACGAGTTCGATGAAAACGTGAATGTTTTTAACTGGTCGAAATTCATAATTATGGTAATTCTGATGTAAATGCGGCATTTTGAAAAGCTTTAGATTTTAACCAGTTGACTGACACCCTGTCCACACCGAACGTAAGCGGCACGGCTCATCACTTCAAAAGCAAATTGCTCAAATTATAATAAACAATGCTGTCTACATTGGAACGTTGAGTCATGTCACAACAACAGTTTATGGAAATCCTGTTCTGTTTCTGACGAGCAGTTGCTAAAGTCTCCTCAAACTCACAGCAGATTGTCCGTGCATGTCATCTTTCAAAAACGTTTGCTTCTATGTGTGCAGTGTAGACCGCCTCAGCCCGACATTGGTCTCATCCAGTGTAGACAGGGTATGAGAATTCAAGAGGTTTTAATTTGTTCAAGTCAAGAATAGCGTTGGCTGGTCATTTCTGAAAGGAGGACGTAGGGTGTTTTCCACTGAGGGCCAAGCAGAGATTGAGCATCAACCAAAATACAAAATATACACCCTGAAAAGGGGCTCTAAAATCTTGGAGCACTCAAAAACGTAATAATGCTTTTAGCATAGCACAAACATCTATGCAATTAATCACAATCCCTTTTGTACAAGGGTTGCAGGATGAGCTACCAACTTGGAATGTTGGAATGCAGAGTGTGTGATATATGCATTATGAGGGTGGAGTTATGCTAATGAGCAAGCAGAGTGAGCGATATAAAAATAACTAAAGATAGCGTGTTTTTTATCAGCTTATTTGAGGGGTTTCATAGCGATGTCTTGCATGTTGGAGCTCCCTTTGGTGGTGAGGTCCTGCCTCTGTCAGAACTGATCGCCCTGCACACACTGAATCATTCACCTCCACATTGCGCACGGAGGGGTCAGGCACTGATTCGGGCCAGTCGGGCAGCTCCTGGTATCCTGCAGCTTTAGCGTTCAGCAGATGAGACAGTGACCCCAGCTGGAAATGATCTCTGTCTGCAAAAATGAATAAAAAACAGGATTTCATTAATGTCTCAATTGTTTCTCCCAGACACCATGAGATTAAATGGAGAGCAAATGAAGACTTTTCTCACGGGTCTCCTCTATGCTTAAATTCTTCCACGACCAGCTATGCTCAGAAACACATGCATTTTATAGCTCTATGCCCTTACTGTAATTAACAGCTGTCTCATTTGCGTCTATTTATATTCAACCAAAGAGTTTTAGGAGAAACATCTGAGAAAAAACTGATACTTAAACAGAAGACGTGACCAAGAGATCCTTTGAGCCTCCTGAGCTATGAAAGAGCAATCATTACAACAGTACCTTTAAATGGAGACTCCAGGACAGGGGCGGGCTTGAGGGCGAGGAAAAGCTTCTTGGCGTATTTGTTGAGAGCACCACTCTTATCAGTGGGCACAATGAGCTGGCGAATGAACCGGGCACGGTCTCTGATGTCATAGTTTTGGTCGTATTTTGCCAGGTTCAGTATGTACTGTGTTAAGAGTTTACTCTGAAAGACAAAGAGAAATAAAGAGTTTCATGGCTGAAAGGAAGTGCGTGTCTGTAACGGGGTAAAAGGGAAATGAGGTGGCGAGAACCGGCTTGACAATATAAATAATATACAAATCATCTTTTAATAAAACAAAAAGACTCAAACATAAACACATACGGGGCAGCTGCCTGTAACGCTCTCTCTGTCGAACTGCTGCCTCCGGTTACATTTATCCCTCTCGAAGGCTTAATTAGCCTGATTAGGGGCTGGGTGTGCAGATTCACGACATACACAATATTTGTGTTAGCATGATTGTAGTAGGGATACGACAAAATGTTTATCTCACAATTTGTTTCACTATACGATTTGATATTATCTTGATTCGATATGATAACGCTTAAATAACACAGCATGGCAGATTTTTTTTTTTTTTTTAATGTTTGGACAAATTGCCCATTATAATTTCTCATCAAAATAAAGATGTATATAAATGAAAGGTGTTGTAAGCCATTTAATTAGCAACGCCCCCTCATTCCAAAACCCGGCCATCCAAAGATTATTTTGAGACCAAAAAAAGAGCAAAAGAGCAGCACTTTTTGTTCCTGTGGCTGTCAAATTCAACAGTGGCACAATAGCCCCTTCAACTGACAAACATTATGAATTATAGCCTCAGTGATCCGCTTCAAATGAGAACGAGCAAAGTGATTGACAGGTGAAAAGCGTCAATGTCCACGGACACATATTTATTTGCTGTTTATAAAGTCTACAGTTGTCACAGAGACCGGTGAGATATCTCAGGACACTTATTTAATTAATATCTTTAAGGGAGTAGTAAAATGTTGTTGCGTACTTTCCATGAAAAAAAACCCGCTTACAGCACCTTTAAACGCAATATGCTCAAAGTTTTAATAATAAGACTTTCTTTTCACTTTAAGAAAATACCACAAACAAATAAGCCTTCAAAAATAGTAGGCTAAATTCAAGTTGATCAGCTGCAGAACAAGCAATAGAACAGAACCTGACTTGAAAAAGTATGTGAAAGTGTATATTTATTTATGTTTGTCTTGATTATTATAATCACATTTTGACTTTTTAAAATATAACAATTCTACTTTCTATCAATTAATATTATTTCTTGAAATTGTATAAATAATAATGATATGAGCTGCCAATTTACAAGTATTAACATTAAGTTTACATACATTTTTATAACAAGCGCTATAATGGTACTGTCACTTTAAGAGTTTAGCGTGCATCTCACAGAGACATTAAAAACATTTTAGTGAATCCGTGCTATTTGTGATCAAAATTAATATATTTTATTTTTTTTACGTTAGTCTCCACAGCATCCATGCACAACTCACCATGCACTCCACCAAGGGTGAGAACCACACATTATAGTGACCACAAGGAGGTTACCCCGTGTGACTCTACACTCGATAGCAACCAGGCAAATTTGGTTGCTTAGGAGACCTGGCTGGAATCACTCAGCACGCCCTGGATTCAGCAGTTACACACTTTCCCAGATTACAGGGTTCAAATTTATACCAAAAATGCTGTCAATTCAGCTGAACTTATATTGAACCTGGAACATTCCTTTAATAATAACTGGTTACGTGGAATACATATGAATAAATAAGCAGGAAAAAAAATCAATTTACACACTTTGGCAAATTGCAGCTACAAAGAATTCTATTCTGAAAGTTTCTGTACCAAAGCGATGCTTCAAGTGCCTTATTGCCTCATTTTTGTTGTGAAACTTGATCATTAAAAATAAAAAAGAATCCATCTGATCATATTGTTTTTTCTAGCTATCATAATTACAAATGTTGCATCATGTAAATGGCCATTGGGATACGTTTGGTGGTGCACAGTGAAATGTTGCTAAAGTGAGGTTTCATTGTTAAACTGTGTGACCACATATTTCAGCACCATGGACAGCACACTCAGATTACCAGTAGGTTCTTCTCAGTGTTATGTTTGATCACCTGTTTGGAGTTTGTAAGGTAAAGTTTGGCGGCCAGGTTGATAATCTGCAGTTTGACAATGTCCTCCTCGTTGTTGAATGTTTTGGACATCTTTCGAAGCACATCCGGGGCAATTTTGGGAACGTGCTCACAGTACTCTCCAATCAACCACAGGATACTGGCTCGGGCCATCGGTACCTGACATACCAGACAGACAATCAGAATTACAGACTGCTCTTAACTGGATAAGACTGTGTTTAAGTGTTTGGTTTGGATGAGAACGGAACCTGAATGTTGTAGATGAGTTTGGCCATATGTTTGATGATGTCACTGTGCTGCTCAGGCTGCATCTGCAGAAGCTTTTTGATCACAACCACTGATTCAGCTACAACTAATTCTGAAAACAGACGCACACCAATGCAATATAAGATTGCGTCCTGTGTAAAGACCCCTTAACAGTGTAAAACACACACTCACATGCTCTCACCATCTCTGTTGGACAGCAGCAGTACGAGGCCATTCAGACAGGTGTCTCTGACCGCACCAATGTTTGTAGCACAGCGACCGATGGCCTGAATGCTGGCCGCCACAAAGTCTTTATCCATACTCTTTATATATGTCTAGAAGACAAACAGAGAAATATATCCTTTTCCATACTTCTAATATATGTCTACAACACAAAAATAGAAATATACCATAATTCATCATACATGTAAATCTTAATACACGTCATACAATACAATACAAAGTACTAAGTGCAATGCAAAATATCATTATCCATTCTAGTAATACATATCTGATTGCAAAATAACACTTTTAAAAACACCATAATAAAAGCGCATGTAAAATGGTACCTGAAATTCTCTCAGGATGGTGGATATATTCGTCTCATTAGCCAAATTAGTCAAAACTTCCAGCTACGTTCATAACAGAGAATAAAATCATCAGTCCAACTTTAAAACGCAGTTTAAACTTAAAACTTTAAAATGTCTGAACGTTTACTCCTAAGTAAAGTTATTTGATAACAAAGGAAATCATGTTTGGAAGCCAAATGTGATTCGATGGTTCACCTTCAGTATTTTGATCTGTGTGGGGTCCGTGGAACGGATATAAAAACTCTTCAGATATGGCTCAAACATTCCCTAAAAGAGAAAAACAGCTATTGCAAAACCAGAGCTAGACATTACAGTACTGAACAGCTTACAAACTCTGTCTGCATAGAATTCGTTTTTTATCTATCTATTTTTCTATTCTATTATTTTTCCTCACTTTTTTAGAGTGAATCTAGCTCACAAAATATTTCCAGGACAAAGAATTGTGATGTTTATCTGTTCGAATTATGACTCATAATCTATCATGAGCTGTATTCGACTGTTGTGTGGAAATCGCTCACCCGTCTCTTTATGCTCATCGTGGCAACGTTTTGAAGCACGACATACTGCACTTCACTACAGAGACACAGAACACACGGCAAGGTCACAGACACAAGAGTAAAATATGTCAAAAGATGCTAAGAATTCAAAACAGTACAAATGCATCATCCTCTGTTCGTGAGATCTAGTGTGTATCCTACAGAAAACAAGTTTATGGCTGAAAAAAGGTGGGTGTGAAAAGAGGCTATATCAAATGAAGGATCTGAATAATAGATGATGTTTACAATTTGAGCTTTTAATGCAGCTTATGCCAAACTCTGCCTGAAAACTGCAATATCGTCATCTAACGCCTTTTGATGTCATCATCCAATGCACAGCTTTACGCCACCAAACAGAAGACTTCAAGCTGTCACCCGAAGAAAACGAACTCACCAATGGGATTTTCACTAATTATTTCAGAGATGGTGTTACAGTAATGTGTTCTAGTTTTTTGTGAGTGTATTTATTTTAAATAAGTGAATAATTACTAACCTGTGGCTACGCATTAACCTGACCAAAGCCTTAGCAATAACGCCCACTTCTGCCTTAGGAGCCAAATGAAAGTATAGCTGTGCTACTGCCATCACCACCTACAGACACAGAAAACAACCAAAAACTAAATAAAACATTTTTGAAGCAGAAATAAAAGTAATGGACACTGGAAAAACTGAAATAAAAACAAAATTAAAGAAATAAAAAATAACCTAATAATTGGGATAGTGGAAACTAAATTAAAATAAATTTTCATGGCACAAATACACCCCCAAAATAAAAAAAAGAATAAAATGACTTTTATTTTTGTATAAAAGTGGCTATTGAAATAATAATAATAATAATAATTTCTTAAAATATAATCATTCTCAAAACAATTATCTTATAATAATAATTATTACTATAAATTTACATAATGACATAATGACAATGTTTATGAATAAAAATAATTATTCAAGCGATGATTATAGCAGTAGACTGTGTCAGTATGTGCGCGAGACTCACAGCAGCGTTGCGACTCTGCAGCAGTGGTTTGGTGTTTCTCAGGAGGAGTCTGTGATCAGGGTCCATCACGTATAGCTTCCTCTTGGGTAGAGCAGCTGTCTCTGTCTTCTTATCTTCATCATCCTCATCATCAGATGCGTAGAACGACTTCTCACCACTCTCCTCTAACAGAGACTCCTACAAGCAAACACACACACACACACACACACATAGACACACACACAAAAATACACACACAGGTGTTACTGGCGTAAACTAAAACGAAAATTTAATATTTCTGTTAACTAAACTAAAAATAAAAATAACAGTAATTAGAAAAGCTTAAACTAAATTAAACTGGTAAATTTAATTTAAACATAAATTTTTATGGTACCAAAATGAACTAAAATACAAATAGATAATTTTTTAATTGTGTATTATAAAATTCTCTTTCATAAAACACGAATTATTCTGATCAGGTTTTAGAAATCAAACTGAACAGAATAGACCAGAGCTCTTCAACAGATAATCCAAAATCTTTTTCAGTATTAATCTTAGCTAGCACTTTCATTGCAAGTAACATGTTACTTAAAAATACACCTTTAATACGGTACATTTGTTCATATTAAAATAGTCAAATATAGTCATTTAAGGTCTGGCCATAAATTCCTTATTGTGGATTAGTCAGACTGGTGGCGCCCCAGCCTGAATCAGGCGGGGGAGAAGTGTGACTAGGAGGAACTCAATTTTGTAAAGCAAAACTCAGTTTTGTAAAGCAATGTATATTCTTGAACAGCTTCATTCATTATAATAGGAGTGATCCAATATTCTCGGTCTCTCCGATGAGGAAATAATTGTGAGCATCTAAACTATAATTTCATCGCCTCTCGCACGTAGACGCAATCAGTATCAGCAACATGTCTGGATAAGTCACTTCAGGTAAAGGTTTGCTGTACTTTGAGGAAACATGTTAACTCAGAGCCTTATTTAAAGGATCTGTTAATGATACCAGAAGTGCTCCCTGGCCAGTAGCATTCTAATTCCCTTGTCATTGTTGACATCCTTAAAATGGTCTATAGAACACTTTTAAAGTCACTTTATGTAAATGTGTTAATTGCGATAATTATTTATAATGAATGGCAAGTAACAAATCTAAATATCTTAGTTAACTTAGTTATCTAAGTCTCCTCACATTCATTCTCTTTCTGTCACATTCCTCATTGATAGGCCCAGGGGAGGGGTCTTTTGTCTCCTCAGGTGTGAATTACCTCAATATTCATGATAGTTCACGCCTCCTCGCATATGACCTTTCAACACTAAAATTGTCTTACAAAAGTTTAATTAGTATATTGTTTTGTATGAATGAGTGATCAAGATGGTTTTCACATCATTTTGTAGCAAAAACTCTAGGCTACAAGATCCAGTTCTCAAAAGTCTTGTGGACAAATGTTTAGTATGTGTTATATGGCCTTATTTCAATGACTTAACATTTTTGTTTTTTCAAAAACCACCCATAAACATTATTTTCTCAACAAAAAAAAACCTGTACATACATGTTGCTCACATATTATTGTAGCCCAGTTTGTGCTGAATACAGTGTAATCAGACTTTAGTCATTAATCTGTTTTTAAGCAACTGAAAAAAGCACAAATGTCAAGGCATCTCAAAACCTCTCTAGGGCCCAAAACACCCTCAGACCCCAGAGGGTTAAGATGCTGAATCTAAAACAAAAAACTAAACTAAAACTAAACTGAAACTAGAAAACTCTACCAATCACAGAATGAAAAGTAATGAAAACTAGACTGAATGGACAAACTGTAAATGAAACAGAAATAAAAGCTTAATTAAAAATGGCCAGCTCTCCTGTGATACACACACAGATGTGTGATACTCACGTTAATGTTGGGGTTGAGGAACTGTGTCCTGGCGTAGCGCGTTAGCATGTTAATGATGACCACCTGTCCCCATTCCTCCACATCAATCAGTAGGTTGCACAACTTACGATAGTTCTTATGGATCAGGTCAATGCGGTCCGGACATACCTCCTCAAACGCCATCACAACACTGCCTGCTACCAGCTACAACACACACACACATTGAACATGTAACATCACTTCTGGAATTATGATTGTTATCTAAAAACCTGTAATGACTTGTGGAACAGGAGGAGGCAGACAAGTGGTTGGGATCCAAGTGCGGTTTTATTGAATTAGAATAAAGGAAACAAAACACAGGAACAAAGTAAAAGGTCCACGATGGGAAAAAACACCAACTAAAATACCGGATTAAACACAGGAGGGGTGCAGGAGTGACTGGGCAGCGCACATCCACGGAGGGTAGGGTAAACCCGAAACGACAGGAGGGTAACCACGAAGGAACAGACAGACTGGGAGGGTAAACACCGAAACGACAGGAGGGTAACCACGAAGGAACAGACAGACTGGCAGTAAAACCCGAAACGACAGGAGGGTAACCATGAAGGAACAGACAGACTGGCAGGGAACACGAACGGAGAGAGCGAGTCACAACAGACATAAGCGAAAACATGGAACGTCAACGCACGACAACAGAAGGGAAAACAGCGGGGTTTAAATAAAGAGACACGGTAATGATGAAATGACAGACAGGTGCGGACAATAACACGCAGACAGGGCCGGAAACGACAGGAAGAAGGGAAGTGTAGTTTTCACAGAGACAGTGAAACACAGGCGGACAACACGGAAGACATGACAGGGAGCGTGAACGGTAAAACAGAAAACACGGGCGGACAACAAGGGAGCGTGACATGGAAAGTGACTAGTGACGGGTGAAACAGAAAACACGGGGTGGAGAACACGAAACACGGTGCAGACGACGCGAAACACAGTGCAGGTGACACGAAACATGGTGCGGGTGACACGAAACCGTGACAAAACCCACCTGAAACAATTGAATAACTCACTGTGGTTTTATCCGCCAACAGCTTCTCGATGACTTCGATCAACTGATCTTTCTGTTCTGGGTCCAGACTGCAGACAGGTGGAGAGAATAGTGTTTAAAAATGCTACTTTGAAATTTAAGTATTAGCTTCTCATAATTCAAAGCAGTACTATCCAGCCATGCTTTTGAAGAAGCAGTTAGCTAAACCACAAGTTACAAAAAGAAGCAAACAACATCAAAGCTACTTAAGGAGACAAAAAAAGAGTGTCTGTATGTGTCTGTAAGACATTATAATTGAAAGGCTTGTATGGAAGTTTAGTCAAAATACTCTATCCTGTCTTGCACAAAAACAATGAAGATCTAAATTAGATTTTTATTCTGTTAAGTTATTTGTTTGGTGACATTTCTCCTTTTCGCACACATCCTTGAAATTCTTGACATAGGAGAACTCACCTAGTTGTAGAGCATTGATGATTGGACACTAATATGGTTTGGACTTTACTTATTTATTTCCATAATAAACTAACTTTAAAATGACAAATAAATACAGGCTTTGGTCATTTAAGATTCAACTTTATTGTCATTGTGCAGATTACAGGTACAGAGCCAATGAAATGCAGTTGTTTTCGCATTTCTCAACTAAGCTGGGGTCAGAGCGCAGGGTCAGCCATGAAACAGCACCCCTGGAGAAGATAGGGTCAAGGGCCTTGCTCAAGGGCCCAACAGTGGTATCCTGGCGGTGCTGGGGCTTGAGCCCCCAACCTTTAGGTCACTAACCCAGAGCCTTAACCACTGAGCCACCACTAGCCTCTTAGGGAGCTTTAGTTCATTCAAGAATAAAAAGTTTGGATTTGTCCATTGTATAAATGAGGCAGTCAGGCCCTGTAAGTTATAAATGAGTTTTATTTGCAACCCTGTTTGTGTTGAGACAGAACACTTGTTATTTCTGGGCACGGTACCTGTGGAGTTTGGGAATGGCATGAGCTGCGGTCTTGCGAACATATGGAGACATGTCAGACGCTGCTTCTTTAATAGCTAACATCATGATGGGTACAATGATGGTCACTCTAATGCTCGACAGCACACGCAGTGCGCTCGCACGGATCAACTGGTTAGGGTCCTGGGTAAGAGGTCACAATGATGGAGTGACAAAACACAGAGAAAGGGAAAAACAAAATTTATTCAGTCACATTTGTTATGGATGAACTTAACTTTTAGGTGCAGATAAGAGCCAGTAACATGACATCCAACACCAGAACTAACTGGCATTTCCTTCATCTGAGCACTAAAGGAGAGATTCAAGCATTGTTTCCTCCATCACAGTATGTTTGAGTGTTCAGTGAGTACTGTATACTCACCATACTATAGTACGTAAGATAAGCACTAGTGTTTCATAGTGCAATGAAAACATTATGCTGTGTGTAAAGGACCTTTAATCCTCTTTGGAAAGTTGAGATGGACAAGAGAGCAAGATCCTGCTGTTCTTCAGCGTACCGCACGAGATACACATACACCAACTTCTTCACCTGAGACAACATACACATACAGTGTATCAGAGTACACACACACACAGATTCAACACACTAACCTCATAGTGGGTTGAATATAGCACTAATGTGGTGTCTCTTGATTTTCTGTGACACAGCACTTGAACGTATGATGATTAATGAGGAGACTTACATTGCCATTTCAAATTCATTCAAGATGAAAGTTTAATAACACCCAGAAAAGCTGACTTCCTGTGGCTCTGAGCTGCTTTCCGTCTCATGAGCATCCTGTTTAACACTCACCTCGATGTTCTTACAGGCCACGTTCTTCACCACCGCAGGGAAGAGATCAGATGCGTTTTTTCCTCGGGCGATTATCTGTGTAAACACACATCCATACACAGCATTTTTATTCTAGAGGCCTGAAATGTCCCTCTAAATACAGTATATATAAAGTGTTCAATTTTAATGTATGTAATTCTTGTTTAAAGAAAGGAGAACTAATATGCATATAACATTTTTTTTAATGGACTTTAGTGTGGGTTTTGCTCATGATATTTCATACTTGTTGAGCTTCAGTAATAATGAAATTCGGCCAAACAAAGACTGCAAATACCTTTTGTTAAAAGTCCCTTAGGGACTTGATTTATAAATATATTAGTCATTATTAAGGCTGTTCTCCATCATATAAAAGTAATAATAATAATAATGATGACATTAAACACATTCAATTAGTCTCATAACCCTTACAATAAACAACCTTGTGTGAATGGAAACAGTATCAGGTGGCAGTGGGTTCTGAACTCTGGGAAATAGATATATATTGGCTCTGATCTGATCCTTCACAATAAAGAGGTACTAAACCCACTCATGAATATTAAACACCCCACATTCCTGTCCTATTTCCAAACTGCTCGCTGAAATCGCTCCCCCCGCTATAGAAACAGGAGTTGAAGCAGAGTTGACCAGCAAGCGGCAAAACAAA
Organism: Xyrauchen texanus; assembly: GCF_025860055.1. Taxonomy (NCBI): domain Eukaryota; kingdom Metazoa; phylum Chordata; class Actinopteri; order Cypriniformes; family Catostomidae; genus Xyrauchen; species Xyrauchen texanus. The sequence continues at coordinate 4,339,556 of NC_068324.1, forward strand.
CAGCGACAGTGACATTTACTGCCCCGTGAACTCCGAGAAACCAGTTTTATTTAATTACTGCAATCTGCCTGTTTATCAAGTCAGATAATTACACATCTCATAGTAAACAATCATTAGTGGTGTTTGCTAAGGCAAGCATTACCGTTACTATTGTTCATACTTAGTGGGTTTGTTCAAATTCCTTACAAGATTTAATATTTGGTGCATTTGGTGTTTCTTCAACTTCGGTCAAATTCATGTCCCAGATTTTAATTTTGTATTTATTTATTTATATAAAAGTCTCATTAAAACTACATTGGAAACTTTTTTTACCTATCATTTATTTATTGAATTTTTTTGGGTACTTTTAAATGCCTTTTATGTAAAGATTTTACTGTTTCAGCCTTGTCCCTTACAAAAATGCTAATTATTACATGTTTAAAACTATAATAATCTAAATAAAGAGTGAAATGAACAAAACAATTTAAATATTTATTGTGAGGAAATTATTTATATACATTTTTAAAAAATTGTCCCAAAGTTGTGGCGTCATTTCAACAACATCAAACGATTTTGCCCCTAATAAATATTTTTCAAAGCTACCGTACTGGTTAACCAAGTCAACAAAAGTGTTAAACACGAACATGCTTGATATGAAATATGAGACAAGTGATGCTTGAAGAAAACAAAGAAAATTAAAAGTAAATATCACTTGTGAGCAGAATATTTTTATTGGCCGTCATTTCCACTCAGATAAGCCTGAATAATCAGATAAGCAGTTACCTATAAATTTAAATGAACATCAAGTAATTTCATGTGATATGTATATACTAGGTCTAGAATAAAACAAATATATCTGTTGTTACAAATAAGAAATAGAAATCATAAGTGGCATTTCTATAAAAAATAAATAAAAAAAACATTTTGCCTCCACATTTTCAATTTCAGGGTCATTTTTGTCACCTTCAGTGGCATTTTTGTTGAAAAAAAATGTAACCTTGTGAAAGCAAATCAGAACCATGAAGTAAATGCAACATTGTAACTATTTTAGCCCCTATTTCTGAAAAATTCAAGCAAGCTACGGGTCTAAAAATGGCCTTAATCACTCTATTGCAATTGTTTATGCTCACGCTGTTCTCATGTTATTACAGCTAGCTCCACGTGATGGGGAATCAGATAGAGAGAGTTGCGGATAGTTGGTATGTTTGTCACCCCTCCACCGTTTTGTATCGGCAAGAGCCATATTGCCAACTGAAGAGAGCGAGATCTCAGCATGTGTGACACCCTTGGCCAAAATCTAGTTGTTTGGAGTCTGCTAGTGTAGCACCGGCCTTACCGAGACAAAGGAGTTGGACACTTTATTTAAAAAACATAAAAATTTATTTTCCACCATGTTATTATATTAAACACAATACAGAATTTGAAAAGTAGTTGGGATGAGACTGTTGTGAGAACTCTCCTGTTATGCATGTTCAGTACAAACTCTGTTGGACATTGTTAGAATGCACATTTATAATATTAGTGAGAGTGTGTAAAATGTTTTCATCCCGAGCCGAATGTAGGGAAATGAATGCCATAGAACATAGAAATTTGGCTCTGGTGACTTGTGCTAGGAAGCAACAACCTAGAAACATTTTGGCAACCACCCAGAACTTCCTAGCATATTGGAGCATGGGCAAGGACATCTTGGAACCACTCAGAACATCTTCGGAATTATATAGCAATGCCCTGGCAACAACCTAGAGCACCTTAAAAACTGCATAGCAACACACTTATAAAACTGACTCCGTTTTCTGTGTGTTTGTGTTTATATGTGAGCTGTTTGATTTAGTGATGTCTGACCGCTGCTGTTTAGTGGTTCGGTTCTCTGCTTGTGTTCCATCATTACAGCTATAAAACTAAACGTGACATCTCTTAAGGGCTGCTGGGACATTAATATACAGCCAGTCTATGAGAACTGAAATCAGATTCCCAGCACAGCTGTGCATCAACCTTACCGGTCACCCAATTATCTACAAATCAAACCGGACATCTAGCTGGGTCACAAGAGCAGGCACACAATAGAGATTCTGTTGAACACTGATGCAAATGCTTTAGTTCACATTTCTACTCTTCCTCCAAATCAAATCTCTCCTAAAAGGTTCACATTGTATGCAAACAGTATGCATTGTTCAAACAGTAGTAGCCTATGCTACAGTACCCATACTGCATATTGCAGAATTAGAAGGAGTAGTCCAAACATCCAAGAAAAAGACACCAAAACTCACCGCTATGATTCGTTTCATGGCCTCCAGCTTCAGGGAGTCTTTGTTACTGTCCAGCATCTCCTTCAGGTCATCATGTCTGAGGAAAAAGAAACAGAAAAACAGACTGTGACAGGGTGGCGGGCGGGCGGGCCAGGTCGTAATAATACACACCCGGTTCCTTATCAGGCTAATTAAGCCTCCGAGAGGGATAAAGGCCGATGGCGGTGCGACAAGAGAGAGATAGTTTACGGCCAGCTGTCCGTTATGTGTGTGTTTGTGTCTTTTGTTTAAGTTTATCATTAAAATATTAATTATATTGCCAAGCCGGTTCTCGCCTGCTCCTTTCCATTGAACTGCGTTACACAGACATTTCATCAATCGTTCCTGCTCTCTATCTTAAAGAAATCTAAGAAAGGTGTCCATTTAAAGACAAACCAAAAGAGGAACTCAAGCACTAGAAAGGATCATTCATAGAGGCAGATCTTGGCTCTTGAAGAGCCATTCAGATGCTCACGAGTTTAGAAGAATGAACCAGAGCTAATGAAATTAAGACTTCCATCAAAGGAGTCACACAAATATGTGAATATGTGTGCAAAGAACATATTGACAACCAGAATATGGTGGTGGTGGTGTAGTGGGCTAAAGCACATAACTGTTAATCAGATGAATGCTGGTTTGATCCCCACAGCCACCACCATTGTGTCCTTGAGCAAGGCACTTAACTCCAGGTTGCTCCAGGGGATTGTCCCTGAAATAAGTGCACTGTAAGTCGCTTTGGACAAAAGCGTCTGCCAAATGAATAAATGTAAATGTAAATGTAGAATATGTAGGGGAAAAACACCCTTAGAGCAAAACATGGTGTCACCAAAACAGAAAAACAATGCAAGATCTTTCTTTCTTAACTCTTTCCCCGCCAAACACGCAATTTTCCGGGTATCCGTGTTTTAGGTGGTATACTGATAAGGAAGACCAGCACGATGTTTTGAAAGAGTACGCAACTCTTTGATCAAAGAAACAGACTGCGATCATCTCAAACGTGAAGTGGAACACCATACTAATACTAAAGCACTTGTTTGATAAAAATGCCTTTTTCTCAGCTTTTTGTCCGAAATGTTGTTTTTGACAAACCTACCTCTGTTCAAGTGGCAATAAAAAAAGAACAAATGAAGATAAAATAAAATCGTTTTTTTTTGCCTAAAAGCAGAGGCTCAGATCTTTATTTTGATATATAGCATCTTCATATATTCATGGAAGAAAATATTCTGCGGGCCATTAAAGTTTAGCGAAAATCATCAAAAACTCTGGCGGTGGCTGGCAACTTTTTTTAAAAACGCTGGCGGGAAAAGAGTTAATGAGACCTCAATTGTTTCTGCTAGACATCAATGAGATTAAACTGAGAGCAAATCAAGAATTTTGCTCAAACTCTAAAGCTTTAGAGAAGAGAGTTAAAGCCAAAATCCTTCTTTCCGACTCTCTGAGACAGATATGCATTGCTATAGCAACCACATCCACACGCCAGCACATTAGCAACAGGCAGGTGATATATCTCTTCTTAAGAGGACATCATGACGGAAAGGTGGTGACCTAATTTATTGCCTTTCAATGTTTTCAACTTTCTCTCACTCTTCTCTCTTATAGTCTCTCTGTTTTCTGGCCATTGGGATTTGATAGGCTATCTGGGTGAATGTGGATGAAGAGTTCAGCTGCATTTATCTCTATCTATATGTTTTTTCATCTCTCTGTCCCTATTGATCACACAGGCTGGGCTAAAGTAAAGAGTTCAACATCTGTTCACACATATACACACACAAATACTTAACTAAAACAAATTGGAGGTATAGTTTGCCCAAAAATGAAAATTCTCTCATCATTTACTCACCCTCATGATATCCCACTTTCTTTCTTCAGCAAAACAAGTTTGAAGAAAAATGTAGATATATAGAAAAATATCTCAGCTCAGTAGGTCCTTAAAATGCAATTGGATGGTGATCATACTTTTGAAGCTCAAAAATCATAGACAGTCAGCATAAACATCATCGATATGACTGGAGTGGTTAAATTAATGTCTTCAAAGCGATTTGATCACATTTGATGTAAAAATGATCAATATTTAAGTACATTTTAACTATAAATAATTGCTTCCGGTCTGCAGCAGTATGCAAGACAGACAAGAACTGACGCACGTGCGACACATCCGGAAGAGCAGCGCTGTTTACAATTGAGTAGGAGGAACACAGTACAGCAGCTTCATTGGTTTTGGTTTAGATTTGTAATTGTATCTGTTTCTTTACTCACAATAGTGCGTTTGTGTGCTTATCCTGGATGTCTCAACCGAGAGGAAAATGTGAGATTACGTCCGTAACATGTCAACCATGTGACCTCTCCTGAAGCTTACTGGAAGCGATGAATAATAGTACAAAAGTACTTAAATATTGATCTTTTGGATGACGTATATGCTGACTGTCTATTCTTTTGAGCGTATATGCTGACTTAGTTTCACCATCCACTTGCATTTTAAGGACCTACTGAACTGAGATATTTTTCTGTTTTTCTTAAAACGTGTTCTGCTGAAGAAAGTCATACACATCTGGGATATCATGAGGGTGAGTAAATGATGAGAATATGTCAATTTTTGAGTGAACTATCTCTTAAATGAACAAATCTAGCAACAAATGCCACTTATGTGCATAGTCTGAACATACAGTTTTATATAACAACAAAACAGCTTTGGGTTTGAATTAGTTTTTTTTTTATAGTCTGCTACTATGCTGATGGTTATGATTATAATATTCATAAACAGCAGTAGATAGCAGTTGGGTTTACAGAATTCCAAATCAGATTAAATCCTTCATTTGTGTGTTAAGTTTTTTCATTCCTGGATTTAAAAACCTCATGCAATTAAAATGTGAGTTTTGTGGTCTTTTAGCTATGAGGTCATGCTAGTGTACTCTTATAAGTTGACTAAAGAATCTTGAAGCAGATATATGTTTTTCTCTTTAGGGGAAAATAAATAAATAAATCATCCAGCATTCATGAAATTATTGTCCAATAAATTGACGTCAAGAAGGAGAATGCCCTTCACCCAATACCGTCATCATCCTCAACAGTCTGGTTTCCTTTTTTTTCACAGACAAACAGATTTTTAACAATAACTTTAAAGACAGACATACTGTGAGCTCCGAGAAAGTTAAAGGGATAGTTCACCAAAAATTGAAAATTCTCTCATCGCTTAAAAGGGAGTTATATTTAGTTTTTTCTCACCCAAAACTGATTGGATCGCTTCAGAACAGTGGTTCCAAACCTTTTTTCCTTGAACTCGCTCCTACAAACATATAAGAAAGTCCCCACAACCAAAACTGGTGATTACAAGGGTATTATGCTATAAATGTGGTTTATGAGGACATTTCTAGTTTCCCCATAATTCAAATCACTTAAAAAACATGCTAAACTATGTTTTTTTGAAATTGTAAAAATGCAGAAAGTTTTTTGTGAGGGTTAGGTTTAGGAGTTGTGTTAGGGGATAGAATCTACAGTTCGTACAGTATAAAAAACATTGTTTATGGAGAGTCCTCATAAGGATAGCCGCATCAACATGTGTGTGTGCGCGCGTGTTTGCGTGTGTTAATTATTCAATAAAACTGTTGTTAACCATTGCGCTTCATTCTCACGCAGTTGTAAAAAGAGGCTCTGGATGGTAGAGCGACAGTTCATTTAGATTTCGTATTACAGTTACCAGGATGTCGAGGTCTTTGGACAGTTTTATTTTATTTTTATGATGAGATTTTGCTCCTTTGCATCATTTCGTTAGACGAGGAAGCTGACCAACTGTCTTCCGCGCCTGCCGCCCCACGTGTACCCCAGGTTGGGAACCACTGCTTTAGAAGTCCTATCGATTACTTTTATGATGCCTTTATGTGATATTTGGACCTTCATAGTTCTGGCCACCATTCAATTAATTCGCATTGTGAGGACCGACAGAGCTGAGAGTTTCTTCTAAAAATCTTCAATTGTGTTCTGCAGAAGACAAAAAGTCATACATATCTGGGATGGCATGAGATAGAGAGTAAATGACGAGAGAATTTTCTTTTTGGATGAACTATTCCTTTAATCAATGGTATGTGCTTCTTTTGAAGCCATCAGTCTGCATTATTTCAACTCATGAGCCTGAAGAGAAAGGTGCACCAATCAGAGAATCGCACAAACTCGCCAAAAGCACGCCAAAAGAGCTCTGATGCACTGTGAATGATGCAAGTCGAGTCGGTCTCCCCACACTCTCAAACTACATATATATTTGTATATATCTGAATATTTTAGAATAAAATGGAAATATAATCTATATATTCTATACTTATAATCAACAACTTTGAATCAATAAATTTATATTTTTCCATAGTTTCTCATTTGATTATGTCAATCTCATTGTTTCACGGGAACCTCATTGCACAGTCTTCGTGTACATTTGTCTTTTTGTCTGATTTTCAAGTACTTTTTGCTTAAAATCAAAGTTTATAATGTAGTGATTCATATCGGAGCTGGTTGGTTTGGTTAATGGCTCAGAATTCTTTTATGAAGGATTTTATGAAATTCCTATCAGAAAAAATCAATGTGAAAAATACTTCTGGAAAAAAGACGGCTGAAAAAGTGAGCGCTGCTGCTGCTCGAAGGAAAGTTGTAAATCACGGTTCATGGCTGTGACATACAGTAGTAAAAGGTATTGGCCATTAAGAAAGGGACGAGCCATTCAATATATCACAATGGATTTAGAACGACTCAGGCCAATGTGACTGAGTCTGACCTGATTGAAACCCCTCCTTTAATGCAGAGCATGTTCCACTCAAATCTATGGCACTAAAATATTATGAGCTGGCAGAGATAACACAATTCACTAATTAAAAACATTCCCCTAGTGGCAGTCACGGCTCTGTTGCTGGAAATAAACGACTATGATATCGCACAACACACCCAGGTCCAGCTCTAAGGTTTCCACAGCAACAAAGAGAGCAATAAAATGGGTGAATAGATTTGCTGCCAGCATCTCTCACCCTGCACAACTATCTATCGCTTTCTCTCGTGAATAAAGATTCCCTCTGTGACTTTTACTAGCCATGAGGTGCAGAGAAGGCCTGCAACAGCGGGGAGATTTACACCGTATGAACACAGTTAGACTTTAATATGATCAGCGTGTGTGTGTGATGTAGATGCTTCAAAAGGATGATGACAGAATTTTTATTTATGGGTGAACCATCCCTTTAAGACAGTGTGTTTCTATGTGTGTTTAAAAAAGCGGGGGTGGTACTTCCTTCCATGCATCGGTGAATATGCCTCCTGCTCGGATTGACACTTGTGTATGTGTGTGTGTGTGTGTGTGTGTGTGTGTGTGTGCATGACCCGTCATGATGGAGCAGTTGAGGCTTTGCTATGAGAACAAGGTAGTGTGTGGCTGAAACCTGTCAGCTCTGGTTCCCTCAAACACACACACACGGGCACTGGGTCGTGATCACAGCGATGTAAGAGGATGAACAGGGGTGATTCAACAGACATGTTGAAGTCAAAGCTATCTGCTCCACATTGACGAGATAGTTACTCACCCTCATGTTGTTCCAAACCTGTATGCAGTATATTTTTTACACAGGAATACAAAACGCAGCTTTTAACCATAAAAAAGCACAATAAAAGTCATCTTTATGACTCATGACTCTCATCAGAAAGATGAAGCATTTTAAGCATGTATTAATTTTTCCTCTTGACAAATAGTGACTGAGCAACAGCCCTTGATTTACATACAGAAGCTTTTAACAAATTAATTCAGACTGTAAATCAAATGCTGGGCATTGCAGTAACACTGCGCGTTTACAGAAATGGTAAACAGAACAAATTCAACATACACTGCCATTCAAAAGTTTAAAATGGCTTTACTATTATCCTTAAATGTGAATAATAATAATAAAGAGAGAGTAAGTGACCCTAAATACAGTGACAGACATTTAAGCTGTAAATATATGAAGCCATTTTTGCACCATAATGTAATGAATTGAAGAAAAGAAAAGAAGGGATGAGTCAAAATATTTTTTTGTGGTAATCAACATTACGCCACAAATGCTGTAGATTGAGCTTAACTTGTATTGAACCCGGAATATTCTTTTAAATGAAACTCCATGAAGTCTACTGAACTTCGAAAGAGCAACCTCGGAACAAAATCACATTCTTCTGGGATCACACACCATGTGCATACTGCATACACACACACATTGATATAGTTATTCATTACTTTGTGTGTGTATATGTAAGTATTAGCGTACCGTAGGAGTTGCATCTGAACACTGTTAAGCCCCTCCTCCAACATGGATCGTTCCTCAGTCCACTCCCCTGTTCCTCCCCCTCCCCCCGCTCCTCCTGATCTCAGGTGTCTGAGTTCTTCGGGCTGGACGGCGCTGTACCAGTTTTGGGGATTGCTATCCGGGGTCAGCACTGGACTGAGAGCTTCCTCCTGGCTCTGAACACTCCCTGCACGCCCTTCACAATGTTCACGGCATTAGCCGGGAGCTGGAGCAACTTCTGCATGGCAGTCATCCTTATATGCCTCTATCCAAGAACTTGAATAGACCTAATACAAGCAGGGAAATCCCAAAGTTTCAGATACTACCATGCAACTGCTGTAGATCCCTGAAGCAGGTAAACACTCCTTTAAATGATCATTTAGGTGTCAAACACACACAAACACCTGTAGAGTCCGTCTTAAGAGCAACAGTTGTCTGAAAACTCCCAAGTAAAAGCATGTAAAAGCCAGTCTAGACTTCAGCTGTCAAACAGATCTGGCCAGTTCTCAGAAATTGACTGCAGATCTGAAGGCGTCAAGGACCTTTGCGTCTTAATCGTGAGGTGAAGAGATGAGAAGAAAGGTGTTTTTTTCTGTTCTCCTCTTGCTCAGAATGAACTGGCTGAGCACATCTCTGATCATTCAGCAAAACGAAACCCCGCCCACCAGCAGCAAATCCCGCCCCTCTTGAAACACACTCTATCTCTCTCTCCTTTCCTTCACAGCAGCACTCTTTCCCAGCTCTCTCTCACATATTTTTCTTCCCTCATCCTCTTAACTGTCGTATTTTCTGCAACAGTCGACTGCCTCTCCCTCTCCCAGATATGACTCAGCTAGAAATGCCGTTCTGAGGGAGGCCTTTTTGTAGGAAAACCCACAATTGATTTGGAAAAACAGACACACATAAAACACATACATATGCACAAACATTGTATTGTCTGTTAAATATGCTAAATGACAAACAAAAACAGTGCCATCCTGAGGCAGAGCTCGAGCAATTTATACGGTTACATTTAGTAAATGATTTTACACTGTGTTTGACTTGTTCTGCTCTAATGGGTTTTAAATTGATTCAGTCTAAATTAATTTGATTATTTTTTTCTGATACAGTTCAATTAAAGTAAAATTCCAGGTTCAATACAAGTTAAGTTCAATCAACAGCAATTATGGAATAATGTTGATTCCCACAAAATGTATTTCAACAAGGGTACAGTGAGGCACTTACAATGGAAGTGAATGGGACCAATGTTTGGATGGATTAAATGCAGAAATGTGAAGCTTATAATTTTATAAAAGCACTTACAATAATTCTTATGCCAATATTTCAAATAATAAACGACATCCATCCATCCATCCATCGTCAACCGCTTATCCTGTGTACAGGGTCGCGGGGGGCTGGAGCCTATCCCAGCTAACATTGGGCGAAAGGCGGGGGACACCCTGGACAGGTCGCCAGTCCATCGCAGGGCCACACATAGACAGACATACACTCACACTCACATCCACATCCACACCTAGGGCAATTTTTTTGGAGACACCAGTTAACCTAGCCTGCATGTCTTTTGGATGGTGGGAGGAAGCCGGAGTACCCGGAGAGAACCCACGCAGACACGGGGAGAACATGCAAACTCCACACAGAAAGGCCGGGGCAACCAGGGTTTGAACCCACGACCTTCTTGCTGTGAGGCGACAGTGCTAACCGCTGCACCACCGTGCCGCCTATAAACGACATAACAGTCCAAAAAAGGGAATTATAACGTGCATTGGAAAAGTGACCAAAGTTAAGTAGGATGTTATAAGGGGGTAAGATCCAGGTTAAAGGGACATGGTCCGACGGGACAAGTTTCCTCTGAGTGGCTTGGCTTCCTTGGATGGGCCCTTGGCATGTGAGGGGACTGGTGGCCCAGCATTTAGGCCTGTCCGCCGCAATGGGTGCTTCAGTCCTTGGCGATCTAACTCATGCCGAGGATTTCTGGTGACCGGGTCCGTCGACGCATCTAATTCCCCCCAGAACCCTACCCACACCATTCCTGGACCTGTGAGGATGGCAGTGTGCATGCATAGCGGACTACATGCCGGCCTCTTGTTTTCAGCATTTAACCCTTGTGTGTCAAAAAAAAAATCATTATTCAGAGGTCTGAAGAGGACAAAAATGTCTGCGGCAAAAAACTGCCATTAAAATATTATCTATTAATATTATTTTCTACTTTCACTGACACCAAATAATCATTCATTTCCAGAATTTTAACCCTTTAAATGGCAGTTTTGTTTACATAATGCCACTGTTGTTTTTACACACACACACACACACACACACACACACACACACACACACACACATGTTTGTTTTGCTACACTTGTGAGGACATCTCATAGACTTTCATTGATTTTATAATAGGCTAAAGATATAGTCTATCCTCTAACCCTACCCCTAAACCTAAACCTCATAGAAACCTGTGCACTTCATTAGATTTACAGACAAACATAATTTAGGTGATTTATGAGCCTTTTTTTACTAGTGAGGACAAGCTAAAATGTCCTCACAAATGGGTTCTCTAGCACATTTACTATACTTGTGAGGACATTTTCAAAAATGTGGCACTCACAAGTATAGCAAAACCTGTACACACACACATTTACATCAATTGGCCTGCAGTGCTCTGTAATACAGCAAACTAAATATAGGGGGAAAGCATGTATATGCTCCACAGGCTAAACATGAGGAAAAATGGCACCATCTGGTGGAAAATATATATTTTTTTTATTTGAAGCAAGGCACAATTAAACTGCATCAAAACAAATCACTCTTCTTCAGTTTGATTTAGTCTGATCAAAGTGAATGAAATCAAACTAAATCAAAGTGAATAAAACTGAATCTGATTGGATCAAACCAAATCAATCTGATTCCGTTTAATTTAGTCTGATTCATTTCAATTCATTCTGATTCATTTCACTTAATCTAAAACAGTTTGATTAAATCTGAATCATTCTGCTTCAGTTTGCACTTATTTTCATTGTCTGAGCCCTGAATAACTTTGGAGGAACGAGCAGCTTCACAGGCAGATGCAGAATTCACACCGCGGTGATAAATGCCACTGACCTCTAAAGAGACATTCCTGTGTGTCTCAAAATCTCTCTAAACTCAGATATTCTGTTCGTCAGATCTCCCGTAATGTCATGAATATTTAAGTGTAATACTCTGTGGATCACAGGTTCTGCTTCTCTGTTAATTCAGCTGTTATCAGAGCAGAGATGGAGAACTGTACAGTAGCAGATTAGTGAGGCATGTTGCCAAGGCAACAGCATGTGAGAATGGTTTGTCGTCACGTTTACTGTGGAACCAGTAAAACTGCTATTGCTATTACACACACAAACACACACGCACACACACACACACACACACACACACATTAAATCAAAAGCAAATCAGTCAGTGTCAGCAGAGAAATATCAGCGCATATCAGAAAGTGATGATTATACAAGAAAAATATTTAATTCAGCCTCTGTGTCACATTTACGCCTTATTCACTATAAACATCCATTTGTCATTTTGTATCAGCTCAACCAGAGGTCCTAGGATTTTTTATTTATTTTAATTTTCTTTTACTGTCAAATAAAGTGCCGCATAACACAGCATCACAGATGTGAGATATTGCTTAAACATAATACAATAAATACTGATTTATTAGTTGTATTATTAGTATTATTATTAGTAGTACTACAGTGAATATTACATAACTATACAATAGTGATATATATATGCTTACTTTTTTCCATTCAAATTAAGCTTTTATTTTGGAGTGTAGCACTTTCGTTTCAGTGTGATTTTTTACGGTAGCTTTTCACTTCAGGAAAAGCAGGTCACTACTTGACCCGCCACTGACCCAATACGAGCTATATATTCACTACAAAGTGAATTAGTGCTCTGCTCGCTGTCATCTGCTACAAACAGAGCGTGTGATGCTCATGATGGTGTTTTCTGTTTGAGTCAAGGAGCCCTTCTGTTTGAGCATTTTTATCTGATTGGGACCTCCTGGCTAAAATCATCAAACAAAGAAATTGGGTAAACTGTCTGTCTGGGTTTTGCTGCAGCACAAAAAGCAGAACATACACGACTGTCATATTAGATCATAGCGTGAATATTTTGTTGCTCAGGGAGGATAATACAGGTCAAGGAGCTCTAAATGGTATGAGCAGCAAAACACCGGCTCCGCATATTCACTTTGAAGCACACATGCAAATGATCTGTATATATATATATATATATATATATATATATATATATATATCTCATTAAATTGCAGCCTTTGCATTTTAATAATCAACCTACTAGGCCATAACTTGATTTTAATATGTTCGATGAGTGTTTACGGAATGGCAGTGGTATTGGTTTTTGGTTTCGGAACATTTTTATGAGCAATAGTGCAAGTGTCAGACCCGATTCTGATATCAGGATCGGTATCAGGACATCTGGTGCTTTTCAAAAGAGGGGAAGCACTGATGTTGGTAAAAATGTCTCACTTTTTTTTTTCATTTTTAATAATATTATTATTATTTATTTTATTATTCTTGATTATAGCTCGACCAATCATCATATAGAGAAGCCGGGCTTTCATATATAATGTAGGGCAAGACAAGAAAAACTTTTTTAGGCCATGATATAATTTTTTCTCTGCCCACATGGAGTCATGTCCAATTGAGTGGGACATTTTTAAAGAAAGTAAATAGGGTCAGATTTTATTTAACCTTTAAACATTTGAACACAAATAAAATGAGAGCTAATATTGCAAACTAATAAATGGTGTGGTTTTCTATTCTATCACCTAAGAAAGTCTCAGTCACCATTTACTTTCATTGCATCTTTTTTTTTTTTACAATCAATGGAAGTGAATGGAGACTTAGACATTCTTAGGAGAAATCTTTGCCTAACATTTCCTTTTGAGTTCTATGGAAGAAAAAATATCAATATTTAAGTACTTTTTAACTATAATCAAAGGCTTCCAGTAAGCTTCACGAGAGGGTGCAGTCCAAGCGGTCTTTCGTGTGACGTATTCGAGTTGCCATGATACAGACTAGGGGTGTAATGATCCATCTATCAGGATCGATGCATCGATCCAATGACAAACGATACAATTTGATCAATACAACGCATAAATATTTTAAGATGAACGTTTATTTTAAAACTCTCATGTCAGCAGGGTTCTGGGTACCACCCCTGGAGTCACGAGTTTGAATCCAGGGCATGCTGAGTGAATCCAGCCAGGTCTCCTAAGCAACCAAATTGGCCTGGTTGCTAGGGAGGATAGAGTCACATGGTTCTCGCTCTCAGTGGGGCGCGTGGTGAGTTGTGCGTGGGCCTCCACATGCGCTACGTCTATGCGGTAACAAGCTATGTGATAAGATGCACGGATTGACATTCTCAGATGCAGAGGCAACTGAGATTCGTCCTCCACCACCCAGATTGAGTCACTACACCACCACTAGGACTTAGAGGGCATTGGGAATTCCAAATAAAATAAAAACACTCTCATGTCAGCCACACATGCATTTCTGTCAGGCGAGGAAGCAAGCTTATTACATTTATTTCACTTTATGAGCACTAAATAAGCTTTTTATGTGGGACAAAGATGTGCGTGGGGTCTTTGAAGCCAAATTGTGCTCAGCTATACATGCGCACCAAGTAAAGCACTTTGTTGAACCGCTAAGGTTAAAAAGACGCTATATAAGTGCAGACCTACTAAGCTAAGATATTTTCTTAATTTTCTTAAAACGCATTCTGGTGAATAAAAAAAGTCATAAACACCTGGGATATCATGAGGGTGAGTAAATAATGAGAAAATTAACTATCCCTTTAATTACATTAAAACGTGTACAAAAGATGTCTGTCTGGCTCCCTCTTCTGTCTGAGAGGGAAATTACTTCATGACCTACTGTGATGGAAATTTCTGGGCCAAGTGTGTAAGAGAAGTGAATTTTTATGGGAACAAACTGCGATGAAGTAATGATGTCTGTAAAATCATACTCAGCTGTGAATTGAGGAAATAGGACCAGTTAAGACTGTTTTGAATTGCTGACTGTTTAATGTTTGTGACGAATCCAGACAGGGACCATCAACTTTACCTTTATCAAAGTTATCTGCTTAAAACAGGGATTTTAGCTTAGCAAAAAGATGATGTAAACTGTACTCTGGGATGCAGTGGTCATACATGTAATGTATAAAAGCTTTTGTTTAACTTTGTTGAGTTGAGAGTCTTCCAACTGCATCTGATTGGGACCTCCTGGCTAAAATCATCAAACAAAGAAATTGGGTAAACTGTCTGTCTGGGTTTTGCTGCAGCACAAAAAGCAGAACATACACGACTGTCATATTAGATCATAGAGTGAGTATTTTGTTGCTCAGGGAGGATAATACAGGATCTCAAGTCCGAGCCAGTTTATCCAAGAGGGATGCCATCAACCTCTCGGTTAGAGTTGTAATCTCCCGGTTCAAATACGGGTAAGAGGTACGGTTCGAGTCCAGATCATGAGGTACCTGGATCAGTACATGACACTACAATACATGATCAACAGTGAAAAGCAAGAAATATCCAACTGGTAAACACACATGTGTCATATTGCCAGATCATCAAAGTAAATAAATACATAAAAAACACAAGAGCACTGAAAAATTTAAAATAGATGAAAACCATTTCAGAGGTTCACTGAGGTACAGTAAATCACATGACCTCAGCAGAGACAGCTCAACCAGAGCCGTTATATTTTCCACACATTGATCTGAAACAGACTAAATACAGACACACAAAAAGAGTGAAAGTAGCTGGTAACACTATTAATAAACCAAATGCTCCAGCTGGAGATGAAGACAGCTGGTATTCAGATACTGATAACTAAGGTGGTGGAAAAGGCAGATAGGCGATAAATCAGCCGTTAATAAAATAAATACATTTATTGAATGATATTTTTTTTTTTAAATTATTCCTGTAATTTAAAGGGCAAAGACATAAAAGCAATCCATGTTATCAGAAGCGATATAATAGGTGTGGGTGAGAGAAAGATCAAAATGTATGTCCTTTTTTTACTCTAAATCTCCGCTTTCACTTTCATTTTTGGGTGACCTTAATGCATTGGGTATTATGAAGAAACAATTAACAATAATTTACAGCATTTATTAATCTTTGCTAATGTTAGTTGATAAAAATACAATTGTTAATTGTTAGTTCATGTTAGATTGTAGTGCATTAATGTTAACAAATGCAACTTTTGATTTAAAAATTTGAATAAAATCTAAATTAATATATGTTGAAATTAATTAAGATAAACAAATGCTGTAAATGTATTGTTCATTGTTAGTTCATGTTAACTAATGAAGTTATATATTGTTAACAAATAGAACCTTATTGTAAAGAGTTACCATTTTGTAAATGGCAAATATAGCCTATTTCACCAGATGAGGTTTATTGATGAGGAGTAACAAAAATTAGGACTAAAAAAAAAAACAGCAGCGCTCACGCTTTCAGTCACAGCGCTCATTCAAAGAGGGAGTAGTGCTTTCCTGAGGTAATGACAGAAAAACAGCATCTGAAGATATTTACACAAAGTAATGACAAATTTAGACGTGATATGAATTATAATGGGCTTATTTGACCATTATTACAGGCTTATTTAAATTCAGAGGTGTTAAAACATTGATAATGATCTGTAATCCTTGTTAATAAATTATACCTTTATGAAAACTACCCATGGACTTACTGTAGTAATATTGTATTAACCATGACTAGTAAGCATTACTGTAGTAACCATGTTTTACTTTTTCTTTTCTTTTTGGAAGTAACCAAGGTTTTGATCAAATTAACCATGGTTTTACAACAGCATTATTGTAGTATTCATATTGCAACTTGGTTTTAGTAATAGTAACCATATAACAATATCTATAGTTAATTTTGTGGTTTTATATGTGACTTATACTTACTAATTTTTAAAAGGTAAATAAAGCAGCCTAATAATTTTGTAATTTCTGTTAAGGCCTTTAAATATATAAAACAATAAAAAGTAATAATTTAAGTTACTTATTTTATCCAAAGAATTCGTAAAAATTAAATTCATTAGAGGTATCAGTATTGGTATCGATATTGGCGACAAAGGCCAAAAAGTACTTGGTATTCGGATCAAACAGAAAATAAGTGGTTTTGACCATAAATGTAAAACAGATCACTACAATGTATGTAACTGATATTAACAATAAGAAGAAACAGAACTATTCCCATAGATAATATAATGAAATATGATGGGTCATGCAGGGAATTGTGGGAATGCCTGATTATTGTATTTTACTGTAAATCTAACAATAATTTACTGTATAAAGTACATGTACTCTCTTGTTAAACAATGTACATTTTTACCATTAATTATTTTACTTAAAAAAATTACTTTTTATTATCATTAACATTTTATTGTAACAACTACTGTATTGTCTTTTCAAATATATTACAGGTTATTTCTGTGTATTTGACAGTTAAAATTCGTTAATCAATTAAAGTTTTTTCGGTAGCATTTTTACAGTCTTTTACCGTTAAAATTACAAAACAAATGTACAGTGTATCTATCAAATACCACATGCTCCACCAGCAAACATAAAACTGTTTGCCTGATACATCACAGTACCATGACACTGACACACACACAATTTTGAAAAATTCAGTATACTCAGTAAAAAGTCAGTATACTCAAGTGTAAACAGTGCTTCCCAAACTCACCAGAATTAGTGCTGTTTTTGCAATAGATTCTCTCAAATACAACATAGCAACATAAAAACAGTGGGCACAATAGACAAAACACACTGGGCACAGAAAACATCATCTAGGCCTTTTAAATTATCTGTATGGGACCTGAGCGCTGTCCACCAAGCGGTGCTGAAACAGAACTCACACTCATTTCACCACACCAAAAACAAACTTACACACACTTCTGAATTTAAACATCTCTCTAAATCAATCTGAGCTTATCACAACACCAAAATCACCTTCAAGATCAAATCTGAACGCGTCTGCTCGGGATCAGGTAAGGACGGGTGTGTGTATGTGTGTGTTTGTGAATAAGTGTGTATTACTGACACACAATTCCCCTCAGGACAAAATCACACTAACACACACACTGCGTCACGCAAGCGTGTTTCATATCACGCGAACGTGTTTATTATCTATTTCGCTTATATCAAGAGTAATCCGTTCGCGCGCATGCGCACGTTTTTCCCCAGTCTGAGATTGTCTGACGGTTATTTTGCTCCCGTTGTTGAGCGTTTACCTCACAGTAAAAACAATGTGTCTCACCTCTTATAGTCCGAGGAGAAGATGCCGCCGCTAGCCGGGTCGTGGCCGTACTCGGGCTCGCTGGATGAGCCTCCTTTTTCATCGCAGAACGCGGAGCTCGCCGACATCTCTGCCGCTGCTGTTGTGAACTGATTCAGCGCGCGGAGTCGCGGAGACGGAGTCACGTGATCCGCAACGCGGTGCTGAAATGGACAGGTGCTGAAGCGCGCATGCGTGGACGAGCAACGCACGCAGAGTCTGTTCATATCTGTTCAAGTTGCAGTTAAAAAAATATATATATTATTTATTCCATACTGTTTGATTAAATCATAAAAATTGGTACGATAATATAAGGTTTTAAAAAGACTCGTTTTAAAACTATCGAAATTAACATCAAGTTGACACCCTCACAAACATAATAATGATGGCTAAACTTCAGCTCATATCTCTCAGAATAAAAATTGGTATCTGACATATGAAGTAATACTCTTGATATGATGTTTTACTATAACAACAAAAACTCACAGATTCAATATATTGTCAATTTGTTTGGTATTTTTGGAGCATTTTTCATTCGTAAGTGTGCATTCTGTAAGAATCTGTCCTGATCTATTTAGTTGATTTTTAATTAATGTGTTGCATATTTAATTTATTTTTATAGTCTATGTACTGCGCATGCGCATTCGTCTAGCAATTACAAATGGGGGGGGGGGGAGGGGTCTTTATTGTCAATGAGTAACTAATAAAGTTATATTTAATAAGCTTAAAGTGTCTGAACTTCACCACAGAATCTTGCAGAAAGTGTAATTATATGCTAACTTTAAAGAAATACATCCTTATATTACAACACAAGCATATTTAGGTTTGAAACGTTAAATGGCTCAGAAGGTAATGCATAATTGGAATGACTTAGGTATAAAAAACATATGAGACAGAAAAAAAATGCTGTCATAATTTTGTTAAAATTTATGATTTAATGTTTAATCGCTTTGAACCTAAATTTAAGAAAATACATTTCAGTTTTACTATGTCGTGATTTTATTTTGCAAAACAAAATGTTTGCTTTATAACCACCAGATGGCGCCAGAGCTCTATCACTAGATAGAGATACGTGTTCTAGAGAAGGAATGAGAGCTTCACTTTAACCAGAGCGTACTTAGACTTGAGACGGACCACTATATATAAAAAAAGACATTATTTAGCAGAGACGGGCCACTTCTAATAAAAATTGGAACGCTCAAATAAGGAGCTCTGAGTGCCCAACGCCTAATGACGAAGATGTTCTAACGTACGTAGAAAGGAAGTCCTGACCTACAGGTAAAAGAGCCAGTCACCTTTTAGATAGAGACATTGCCTGTCAATCAACTCAGCTATACAAGCTATACAAGTATTATTTTAAATAATACCAGGTAAAGAAGCACAGTTTATAATACCAGTGTTGTTAGATTTTACTTCTGATTTAACATCAGCTCTTTGATTGTAATCTTCACAGACTGTTTTTAGATTTCGGTGTTCCACCATTCAAGTAAATAGGAGCTGCACTGGCATGACTGTATCTACCCAGAGAGCGTTCCAAAGATTGCCGACATTTCACTGACTTGCTAGAGTAACTTTGGTTGATCTCCCTGAAAAGTGTAAACACAGTGGCTTTGTTTGTTTAAATGGTCCGGCCATCTTGACACAGCAACACTGGCACAACCATTAAGCAATGGCGTGCGTTTGGGGTGGGAATATTTGTTTGTTGGTTTATTTTTTCTACCAATGGCAGATGGAGGGTGTATTAGCATATCGGTTTGCAAATGTTTATTTTTGACATTCCATTTGGTGATATTTATAATATAATAAAAAATGTATAATGCTGAGGGCTTGTGTAGCTCAACAAGTTAAGACACTCACTATCACCCCTGGAGTCACAAGTTCAAATCCAGGGTGTGCTGAGTGATTCCAGACAGATCTCCTAAGCAACCACATTTGCCCGGTTGCTAGGGAGGGTAGAATTACATGGGGTAACCTCCTCGTGGTCGATATAATGTGGTTTGCTCTCGGTGGGGTTCATGGTTAGCCCTCAAACACTTGAGATCTTTTCATGGATTCAGGAAATTCCTCGAGTTGGACAAATATATTTTTGCTGTTCTGTTTCAAAAGCATGCGGCTGTACTTTAGAGTGACCAGACGTCCCAGTTTTCCATTTTTTTGGTGTCCTGTCCACAACTGGAGCTGTTCTCGGAAATGTCCCCGTTTTTCCCGAGCTTTCAAGACAGCATTCATAGTGAAACACAAGTATTACATTGCAGGTAAGCCTGAGCAGCAAAGCCTACCATGTGCTGTTTATTTTGACCAACAGGGGGGTGGGGCTTAATTCATTCATCTTTCTTGATTACTTGCTCAGTTTTGCCATTAGGAACTGGACCAGGCAATTGAAGAGAATTATCATCATTGTTATAAGCTTCAAAGTAAGGCACAAACTAGCTAATCAAATGAATCCCCACAGATGAACAAATAAACTAAATTTGATCTTTAATCAGTGTGTGTTGTGTATATCAGCGCTATAGGCCCACCACCTCCTCTCCTTCCCTCTCGCACTAGAACAATTTACACACTAAAGGAAGCACCTTCTCACATATATACTCATTTGCTGTATTAACATATACCTGAAATAAATGTAAAATATCAATGACATTAATAACATTAAAAAATTCAAATGTATAACAAAATACCTGCAAAGAAATGTACAGTAAGTCAGTACATCACAGCATAGGTTACATTGTGCCTTGCAGGGATACAATTGATTGAAAAGGAGCACCATAAAACAACAAGACTTGATCAAAGGTGGTAAAAGACAGGTCCATATGAGATATGCAAACAGTTAGGTAAAATAGCATTATAATAATTATCATTTTACAATATTGAATAACATTGTGCCACATTATATATTTTTTACTGTTTCCATGAAATGAAGATGCTCAAAGGGCAGGACCCCTGTGCTGTGGAGTCAGCTGTAATAGTTCCTCATTGTCGATACATGTTTTAGATCACTTTTATGCCACAATCCGTCATCAGTACAGCATAAAGAATACACTCATTGAAGATGAAACAGAAGAGCACTAAAAATGATCAACTTTACCTCCATGTTTGAATTTCACAGAGATGTGGGCTACGGTTTTCAATAGAGCATGATATACCACACTGTAAAAAAATATTCTTCAGATAACATAAGAATCTGTGCTTGAGTAAACTGGACAATGCACTGATATAATGTAAAATAATTAAATTTCACTAATTATTAGTTTACTAGAACTTAGTTCAAATTAGTTTCTCATTTCAAATAAAATTTAGTTAAGGCAACCAGGTTACTTCCAACCAACATAATTTCTTACAATGGATAGTTGAGCAGGTTACCACATTCACCATGGTCAAAATACATTTGCTTTGTCCCCTTTAAGTAGTAACAATAATCTCAATGACCTATTAAACTCAGAACTTGAAATGTCCCCGTTTATCATTACAGAAATCTGGTCATCTTACTGTACTGTCATGTCAGGGTTCACACAGCTACTACACAATTATCCATTCTTAAATAAAAATCGAATTCACACACACACACACAGATATTTGCCTTAGTGTCAACTTAATTCTCTTTGTGTAATGTCTAAAGGTTTTTGGCTTTCGGAACCATTCTGGAACACAGAGTGCTCGCCAAATATACATCAGATTTCCACAGGCCAAATGCTCAAGTGCGTTGTGATTAGATGGTTCTGTACTCCACCTTGTAAGATCTGGTTAGGGACAGATGCCTTTAAAAGGCAAAGTGCATGGAAGGAGCGCACAGACATGCTTACTAAAATAAGCTATACCCTTCATATTACGAGTGCAGATATAATGAAGGCTTACATAAGGATGGAGTCTGCTGTAAAATCCATACAAGGAGAATTAACTCCTTGAAGTCAAAAGGTGGACTAGAAAAACTCAAACCACACAAGTTCCTCCAGATTTCTTTTTATTCTCCAGTTTCACATTCTGAAAAACAGCATTTTTCGCTTATAATATTGTAATACAGCAATCTCATGTTAGCAGTCCATTTAATCTTGCAGTACTGCCACAGTCTGGAAACTTCAGTATGTAACACAGAGCATCAAAACAATTAAATCAAGAATTGCACTTATTTACTTCAAACAGATTATGAGACTCGATGTCCATCAACAAATAAAACAAACACAAGGAAACACTATAAACTGCTCATACATATATACTTATTTAATTGCACAAAAATGCATAAATATTCATTACACCAAATGTACAAAAATACTTGTACATTTCTTTTTTGTTCAATATTCTCCAAGCAGACACAGAGCGGGTCGGTGAGAACAGGATGGAAGATAGATTGAAGATCTGAAAACAAATTCATCTGCTGAAGAGTTCACACCCAGAAACAAATAACCAGTGCATATCAGTTTTTTTTAAATTGAAGAAAAAAAAAAAAGAAAAGACTGGATTGTCATTAAAAATGCAAAAATGAGATTCTGAAAACATTTAGGGTTAACTGGGACATAGTCATGGCAACACGAACGCAACTGAGCAGACATGACATTTTGCATGCGTTAATGCATGCAGAATGACAACCCCCCAAAAAAACAAACGGAAATGGAGCAGCTTGAAATGCGGATGTCTGCACATGACTGACTTGCCAAGCACAAGTTTTGAAATGAGACGTACCATGAGGTTTGTCAAGAGTCCTTGGCATCTCCCCACGTTCTCAGAGAGCTTTAAAGATGATATCCTCTTCTAAAATAATCCTTCATGCATCCATTAAATAAACCTGATTAAAATTAAATATTGAGCCAAGTTCCCCTTCAAACGGGAGCAGAAAACCAAAATGTGCGGAACTGAATTCATGGCATCTGGGGAAAGAATGAAAAGACACACTTAAGTCAAATGACCATTTGCATGAGTTGTGTAAAAAAAAAAAAAAAAAAAAATACAAATTAAAAGTACTCACTTGAAAACTTAAAACTGGCGTGACTTCCACCCTGGTTGCGAACTTTCAGAAGGTGTCGGGTACCAGCGCATCTACAAAAGAGAAACATTTCAATTGGTTCTCCTAGATCTAAAATTAATAGCAAATAAAGATGTTTATGGAGGTTGCCAGAGACCACGTCACCAAAGTACCATTATAGCCAACTCATGAACCTTATAACACCAAAAATGGTTTATAGGTGTTCTTGAATTGAAGGCCAACAAACTCACATCTGCGCCCATATACTAAAAGTATATGGACGCAGATGTGAACGCTTGAACACTGCATTTCCAATGCATGGTCCGGTTGAACATGTTTGACATCCATTCTTGCGTTACTGTGGAGGTAACAACTCCCAGTACTCAAGGGGGTGATACAGTTGGCTTCAAAATTCTACATTAAAAGGAGTCACTACCGCGTGCAGGGGATTGCGTATCAATAGGTTATTTAGTTAAAGACGCCGACTACCACCCCTGGAGTCGCAAGTTCAAATCCAGGGCATGCCGAGTGACTCCAGCCAGGTCTCCCAAGCAACCAAATTGGCCCGGTTGCTAGGGAGGGTACAATCACATGGGGTAACCTCCTCGTGGTCACCATAATGTGGTTCACTCTCGGTGGGGCACGTGACGAGTTGTCACGCCTCCACATGTGCCATGTCTCCGTGGTAACTCGCTCAAGCTACGTGATAAGATGCACAGATTGACGGTCTCAGACATGGAGGCAACTGAGATTCGTCCTCCGCCTCCCTGACTGAGGTGAGTCACGCCACCACAAGGACTTAGGAGAGCATTGGGAATTCCAAATTGGGGAGAAAATAAATAAAATTATAATTTACACTTCTAAAACATTTCTGCACTTCTGTTCTCACATTTTCCATTTACATGTACTGTATATGATAATTTATAATATTCTAATTCCATGCATATGTTGGGCAATGCCACAGAAATGTCAACCACAACATGGAAAAATAAAAAATGAAACCCAAAAGAAACAAAGCGCCCTTTTAAATTCTAATGGCATCCAGACAGAGGCGGTGCTGCTTTACGCAGTGCTGAAATGCATACTACATTTTAAAGTTCGTGCAAGACCACACTGCGATTTTAATCTCAACTCAATCAGGCCAAAATCAAAGTGAGAAAGCATTTGGGATGGTTTCCCCTCATCATGTACAGAGAAGTGCCACTTCAACAATCGTCTGTAATGCAAGTTTGTCCTTTAATAAGAGAGTAACAAAAGTTGAATTTTAAAAATCACCATTTCTGGATTGTGCATTTGAACTTGAGTTTAAACAAGTATGTTGATAATTATAAAAAAAAAAAAAAAAAACCTCATTGTTTTTTCCATTTCTGCATTTTCATGCTTGTACCAGATATGCCAATGGTTTTAATTTGGCAAGTAATTGGCTGATAAATACCAGCAGCCGATACATCCCAATCCGATACATTTTGAAATTCAACACAAAATTGAGCTTGAATAGCTAGAAGTGTTCGCATTCACATACTTCAAAGCTCATGTTTCAACCTTAAAAGTACGAAAGAACTCGGGGCAGGGCGGATGCCAGAAAATTGCAATTTCTACTACAAACTCCACCTCAGGCATTCATAATATACTGATGCCAATATGGACGCACTGCCCAAGCAGGAAACTCTTATCAGTGCATCTATAAACATCTTTCAGCAAGATGACATTAACTCCTTGTCCTGGCTTTCCCAAACCACGTCAAAACACTCACTTCCCCTGCCAAGAGCCAGAGAACAACAACCATCAGCCCGGCACGTCCGTTTCAGCCCTTTAACTCACTTAACAGACTTCCCGCATTTTTTATGAGACTTCAATTGGTTTGAATGCACAACTGACCAGCAGCACACAAAGTGCAGGACATTTTCAAATGTCGGAGCAATTTTAATCTCCTTCTAGCAGGTTTGTGTTGGGAAAGAAGTTAAATGCACACTCTAGTTGCATCATTCAGGCTACACACAAACATGCCAGGAGGAATTCCCTTTTTATTTTCCTTGCTGTAAATGATAGTGCAGAACAAAAGCAGGAAGTTATTGATGCAAATCACAGACAAGCATCAAGACACTTGGAATTACATGTAATTTAAGTACCAGAAACTTGTGCAACATTGGCTTTTTTCTGCTTTTATGGATGGCCGTTTCATCAATTGCGGAAACTCTTAGCACTAAAGTGCCTAAACTTCTAAAAACATTTCTCGAAACTAAAAAGGAGCATCCCAAACCGCATACTTTTGCGCTATTCTACACCATTTTGTAGTGGAAGTAGTATGTGAACACTGAAAATGCAGCAAAAAGTAGTGTTCTTTAACTACCCGGATGATGCACTTTTTCCCCCAACTGTCAAAGCGGATTTTGGAAACCATGTATGCTGTGCACGCGGCTTGACATACTTGGCTGAAGGGGCAGAGTTACCTGGCTGTGCTGCTGGACTGACAGTTGTAAATTAATGTAGCAGCACTTCAGTGGATACAGCACCTTACAAATGTGAACTGAATGCTTTACCATAACCCCACAGTGTGAATTTGTATGTTATTCAAGTGTTTAACCGAGGTTGGCCAGCATGCTATAGCTAGCGGCAACACATTAAATTAGCTTCAAACGTCACTTCCGTCAGCTGTTAAACAGTAAATGCTTCCAAGGTGTGTGTGTGATTAACTACATGGAAGACAAGAACAGTCTGGATCTTCAGAAAATTGAAGAGTGACATTCCACATTGACCGGGCTAGCATGTGGATCCATTAGCGTGCTCGGTCTCTCTCACCCAGAGAACAAAACCTTTTACAACCCCTTGGAGATCCTGACAAAACACATTTACACCTTCAGTCAACCTCAAGTCCACATATGATAAAACAAGATTTTCCTTTTGGCGTTTGTCTGGTTAAAAGATCAAAAACTACTTGCAAACACAAGCCAAATCAACTTCATATATGCTTGGATGCTGTATAACTGAGAATTGGCAGGTAAAATGCATGACCTTTCACTCTCATTGGTTGTTGCCATGACAACCATCTTCACAGTCCAGTCGCATGATCGATAAACTTTGTCAGGATGGAGGCTTTGTACGGATTATCTTGCGAACCTACCACCCTTAGTATTTCGGTAATATATATAGTTTGTACACTCCACACACAGTGCTTGAAGTGGGCGGGTACTCACCAGTACGCAATTCTCCAATTAATCTACAGAGGACCGGCAGTTTCTCTTGCGTACCACCACTTCTCAGTCTCCCAGTACGATCAAAGGCTTTATTTAATGAAAGTCTTAGATTTGAAGCACTCTGCCAGTCACTTTTATTTAACCCTCCAAATGATTTTGATCATTAAGGCAAACATCCAAGCACTCTCTACACAAACGTATAACAACTCAACTTTTGCCAGAGCATCGGTGGTCCAGTTTCGACAGCTTGGAGTGGCCATAGTTCAGTTACACTGTTCTCCAAAATATGAACCAGTAACTTTGAGCATGTCTTATATAGAGAGTCTTAAATCAAATGCCTCTACGCAAATTGCTTAGCTGCTGGGTGCAGTCAAAACTACACACGGTTTACAGAATTGATGCCAGCTTGAGCTTATATGCACAACCTTTTTCACAAAAAGGCAAGTCGATGACAAAAACCAAACCTTCAAAATAAAATGAACTTTATTCTCCATTCTTTTCTGTAGTGCTCGTAAGATAGCAAAAGTCACTGAACCGGCAAACATGCTTATATCCTGACAGGGTTCAAAACTATTAAGGAGGGTACGTGCACTTTTTCCTTCCACTTCAAGCACTGTCTGCACAGTTCACATTTCCTGCATTGAAAACCCAGGATGATTGTGCAATAAGTGAGTATTCCTTTCCAAACACAATTAATGTCTTCTAAACCGCTCACATTTCTTCATAAATGTGAACATGGAAGTATGAAATACACTAACCAATGACATCAGTGCCAAATGTAAATTGTTATGCTCTCAAAACTGGTACAGCTTTAAAGACTTCTCAGAAGTTTCACCAGTACAAATATGTAAACTACAAGAGTAGTTCAAGGCAAGCTGTTGTGGGGGAGAATTTGAACATGTGCTGTTTTTAATAGATCGTAAAAACAGTTTTGGCTTAAGTTTAACAGGCCCTCCGTGGGCACAGATTCGCTCAATGACCAAGTCATAATCAAACATGCGAGGCAATTAAAAACAGCTTTTCTTTGATGCGATTGCATAGCAACGCTCACAGGCAGAGAGGAATGCCGTTCAGGGGGATTCTGGGTAACTGGGCTTCGTCATATTCATAGCAAACCTCTGACACCGCCTCTGGCATTATGTGGAAGGTTAGCAGACTAAAGAAATTTTGGTATTGTGAAAAACTACTATACAGCATGTTGACATTGGGTTTTGGTGGGAAGACTTTGAATATGATATAGGTGCTGCATGGACTACTTTTATGATACTTTAAGGGCATGAGGGTGAGTAAATTAAGATTTACATTTGGGGAAAAGTACCCTTTAAATATACCTTTATTTTCTGCTGTACAAAAAAACCACCTGCAACACATCTTGGATGAGTCACATGGTGGGCGTAGTGATGAATAAAAAAAAAAAAAAGGAACACACCGGTTGATCCCTCACCTGGGCATGCAGGGCGGCGGCAGCTGCTGCAGCAGCAGCGGGGTAGGAGAAGGCGGCATGAGGCAGCCCTGGAGTCAGTTCAGTGGTGTACAGAGGATATGGAGCCCATGCCTCAGGGGATGCCGGAATCAGTGCTGCCCCCGTCAGGTCATCTACAGAGTCACAAAACACCCAAGCATTACATACAGAACCATATGCTGAATCACCATGAACGGAACTACAGAACGTTTTTTTTACTCACATGGGTCTCGCGCAATGAAGTGTGCGCCTAGAGCTGGGTGCAGATTGGAAGGGTTCGGTGTGGCCATCAGTTTGCTCTTCGCCATCTTGGTGTTGGCTTTAGCAAACTCCAGTCGCAGCGTCTGAGGACTCTCTGGATCGAAGCGGATTCCCTGAGGTCAAACAAGTACAGAAGCAATGACTTAAACACCTATACAGTGTGCAAATTATGAAATGACTTCTAGGGTATTTACCATTTTCTGAAGGTAATATACAGGACACTACCTATTCATCTCATTTTAATGCACAGTTAGCCAAACTTCCATTAGCTAAAGACCATTTTACTGACATTCTGCAGGAAGTACAAGGATTGGACAGCAGAAGGCTGGTGCAAAGTTATTTTCTCTGATGAATCCCCATTCTGACTGTTTGGGACATCTGGAAAATCAATAGTCAGAAGAAAAGGTGAACGCTACCATGAGTCCTGTGTCGTGCCAACAGTGAAGCATCCGGAGATCATCCATGTGAGGGGTTGCTTTTCATACAAGGGAGTGGGCTCTCTCACAATTCTTCCCCAAAACACTGCCATGAATAAAGAATGGCATCAAAACATCCTGCAAGAGCAACTTCTCCCAATGACCCAGGAGCAATTTGGTGATCAGTGCATTTTCCAGCATGGAGCACCATGTCACAAGGCAAGAGTGATAATGAAGTAGCTTGGAGATCATTACATTGAAATTTTGGATCAGTGGACAGGCAACTCCCCAGATCTTAATCCCATAGAGAACCTGTGGTCAATCCTCAAAAGGCGAGTGGACAAACAGAAGCCCACAAATTGTGATCAACTCAAAGAGCACTAATAAGGCAAGAATGGATCGCCATCAGTCAGGATTTGGCCCAGAAGCTGATATCCAGCATGCCAGAGCGAACTGCAGAGGTTATGAAGAACAAGGGTAAAGACTTATAAATATTGACTCTTTGCATATATTGAATGTTTTTGCCAATAAAAGCCTTTAAAACTTATGAAATGCTTATTGTTTTCCATTATACCATAGAAACATGTGGAAAAAAATAAATCTACAAATACTAAAGCAGCAAACTTTGCAAAACACAATTTATGTCACTGTCAAGACTTTTGACAATGGATGTATACTGTAAGACACACCAGTGCCTGTCTGCATAAGCTCTACATCCAGCCAGAAACACATGACATTATGGAACTTTTCTTTGGGACCCACACAAGAGAATATTTTCCAACAGTACAGAAAGAGTTCCTTCAGAGTCAGACTTTTTAAGAGAGAAGTTTGGAGGGCACCAGAACATCCAATAAGCAAGTTGCCATCACTTCAGCTTACTGACAGACCAATGGTTACTTACATTCAACGCGTTCTTGGCCGCTTCCGCCCCAGATCGGCAGTCAAAGGTAACAAACCCCACAGGCTAGAGGGTGGAAAGAAACATCAGACAGATATCAGGGTGAATCTCACACAAGGTGTCAAGAACAGGTCTAGGTCATATTTTACCCCTAAATTATAAAGAACAAAATGTTTGCATAGTAAAAAAAGAAAAAAAAAAAAGCCTATTTACTGCCATTATGATTTTCAGCAATGTAACATTTCCACAAAAAAAAAAAAAAAAAAAAAGCCATGCAAAAGAAAAACCCTCATTTGTCAAAGCAATGAAAAGGAAAATAATTAAATCACAGAGTCATCAAGGTTTAACCATTAAGGTCAAATTTTCTGTACAGCTTTGTGATTAACCAATACAGTAAAAAAAAAAAATAAAATCCCAGGGCCATTCTCTGTTGACCCCGCTCATCAACAAGGCGTTTCCTTCCACTGAACTGCCGCTCACTGGATGTTTTTTGTTTTTGGCACCATTCGGCGTAAATTCTAGAGAATCTCCTGGGATTTTCACACCCAACAGTTAAAGAACTACTCAAACCAGTTCATCTGGCTCCAACAATTATGGCATGGTCCAAATAATTGAGATCACATTTCCCCCCCCCATTCTGATGGTTGTGAACATCAACTGAAGCTCCTGACCCGCATCTGCATGATTTTATGCACTGCAGCCACACAATTGGCTGCTTGGATAATCATATGGATGATCGTTGGTGCGAGCGGCAGTTCTGTGGCAAAATGCCTTGACCGGTTTGAACGGACCAAGTCTACAGTAACTCAGATAACCACTCTGTACAATTGTGGCGAGAAGAATATAAACTGAGAATGCTATTCTGGGTTGGTGCCATTTTGGTGGCACAAGGGGGACCTACACAGAATTAGGCAGGTGGTTTTTAATGTTGTGGTTGATTGCGGTGTGAGACATATAGATGTTAACTTTTTACCATGCTAGCTTCTATGGTTATTATTCTTGGGGAAACCAGTACAAGATGTTTGAGGTCCATTTTTGATAAACTTCATCTCAACGTCGTCTCCAAACAGGCAAAATAAATAATACATTTTTGAATAAACACTGCAAGTTAAAAGTTGCCCAATTTGAACGTTTTACCTGTTTTGAGGTCAACTTTATCAGAGATCCTTCAT
Source organism: Xyrauchen texanus (assembly GCF_025860055.1). NCBI lineage: Eukaryota > Metazoa > Chordata > Actinopteri > Cypriniformes > Catostomidae > Xyrauchen > Xyrauchen texanus. Next base: position 4,369,798 of record NC_068324.1, read on the forward strand.
ATCCCTGTTGGATAAAAAGGAGAAGTAAAACAAAAATAAAAAAATTTTAAAACCAAAACTAAATGCTTTCAGTTGTAGTTCTGATGTTCATGTCCTTACCTTGAAGGGTCTGAACAGCAGGTAAAGCTCACGTGGCTTAATGTCGACAGGCAAGCCACTGACAAAGAGTGTTCTTACCTACAACAGGAAAATACCCAAATGACATCAGCACACTAATATGACAGTGTTCAGTAATCCAGTGACCTTTCCTAGGAGTGCTTTCTATTGATCTTAAATGTGCACCTGAATAATATACATTTAAAAAAAAAAAAAAAAACAACAACATTAACCACCTTTGATTGTCTCTCACCCTTCCTACAGTGTCAGAATTTCTTCATTTTCTGTAGAATTTGCCATTTGAGATTGAACGCGTTCGATAAATAATGAGATTGTGTTAGTTTGGTGAGCAGAAGTGTGCGCGTGGTGATCAGGCGTGTGTGTGTGACCCTTGGCATGGATGCAGAAAGTTCTGCAAGGCACGAACAGCATTTCTGCACCAATGGGAGTGGAAGGTAGAACATCTAAATTTAATGCAACAAATTAACAGAATGGATAAATTATATTAACGTGAACAGAGAGAGGAGAAACGATTGAAGTATGAACACTGGAAAACAAACCAACTGGCACAGTTTTATGATCTAGAAATCATTTTATCCCACAAATTGTGGTTCCTCAAAAGTAGTCTGCATTCAACAACAGATGTAGCAACTTTGCGCACACTCAAGAGAGAGAGAGAAAAAAAAAGCCTAATTGGATTTTTTGGATGGTCTTCGTCGATATCGGTTTAGCATTTACCCTGTCGTTTCGCCCGTTACCACCTCTTCAGTTTGTGAAGCTTCTCTTCTGTGTGATATCACCTGTACCATTGATCTCACCGTATAAACCCTGTAAATCTCAGTAAACGCTCACACTTGGTTTCACGATCTGTGCTTGTGGTGCTTGAATTCCTGACTTTCATATAGCCTATATATATTTCTGCTAAAGGAAAAGCATAAGTAGACGCAACGGCATTGTTATTTATATTGTTTTGGACCATTTTGGTTTGTGAACGGCTTTGGTCTGGAAGTTTCTCTTGTAAACAATGATGCCTCCTGCTCCATGTGACCATACCAGCGAGGTTACATCATCCCTCTCACAGTGAGGTGTACGGAAGTGAACATTTGTAGTTAAAAGTATACAAGTATTGTTTTGTTTCTAAAAATAATCAATCGTTTGGGTTCAGAAGAACTTTAACTTGAGTGGATTATTTTGATGCACACCAAATATGGATTTTTGGCCGTCAATTTTGTACATTTTCTTGCATTTTTTAAAGGAGGAGCAGCCCTGAAATTAAATCCGAAAAAATCTTAAATTCTGTTTTGATGAAGAAACAAACTCGGATACATCTTGGATGGCCTGAAGGTGAGTAAACGATCAGCAATCTTTCATTTTTGGGTGAACCATTCCTTTTATGTACTGACAAGCAAAATGGCATAATATATTAATCATATTTTAAGAATATTTTAGATATTTGTAAATGGAAGACAAAAATACCAATTTAGAAAAATATTTTTTGGACTAAAATTGGACCAGGACACTTTCATCATGGTTTTCGTGAGAAACACCTGTATACAACATTCCACATTAAAACTGATACTGCCATATTAAAAAGCAAAAAACTTGCATCAGACCATTAAAGAATCCGTAACTGGAGAAAATCACGCTTTAATTTTAAACGTCACAACCGCACTGATTTTCAGCCTTTACACATTTCCACCAATACAGCATTACCTGGAAACCCATAATTTCCTGACCGACTGGGAGTCAGAACAGCTGCAGGGAAGAGCGGACCGGTTATCAAGAACTCCAAGTTCAGGTTGATGTCAGTTTAAAACCCCTTCAGCATAAACTTTCTGATCAGCCTCAATGTTCTTGAAATATGAAACAAGCATTACTGCTGCCAACAGCTGAGAGGGTAAATAAACAAGGGGAATTTAATCAAAAAGGAATAAAAACAAATAATGTGCCATTTAATAACAAAAATAAACAAATATTTGTCTAGCAACTCATTTTCAATGGGTCAGCAAAATGGGATGCATGTTTCTCAGGACTGAAACAAAGGGTAATTATGGGGCCGTGAGCAGTCGGTTCGAGGGGAGGAAACCCCTTTCCTGATTACTGCAGGTCCAGGCTTGAGCACAATGAACAATCTGAACACGCCACACCAAATGCACGGTCCCAATGCTGCACACGAACAATGACAGGACACAACTCCCCCCAAAACCCTGCCAGAGATCCCTCCAACTAAAACGAACAGGACCATGTAGGCCAATATACTCTACCTTTTCACCTTCAAAACAAAGAATGGCTCAGAACACCATGTTGATGTGTTCTGGCAGGGAAAATATGATAATGGTTGTGTAGTCTAATGAAGTATATAAATATTAGGTGAATTTTATATACAAGTCCACAGGTGACCTTTAGACTGGACCCAAACACACAAAAAAAAAAAAAAAAAAAAAAAGTAAAAAATTAAAATAGCATTTTATTAATTTCCTCTTCTTTAGTCACAGATACTAAAAATGACTTTGACTTTATGCTCTTGTTGTTGCCTCGGTTTGTTAATTGTTGTGCATTGATGTTAAGGGCTCATCTTTTAACTGAAAGAGATTTGTTGATGGTCACCGTTTTTGAGATTCACTTGTTAAGGGCTGAGGTCTACTGTGTGTCAGTCAAATAATTAGACATACGTCTTGCAAGACATAACTTTCATCAGAAGCAAAAGTTTGCATTAAACTTAATGTCAAAGTAATTTAAAACAATGTATATAATTGAATAAGAATCAAGTTCTCTCGAATTTCAACAATTATTAAGAACTCAAAAACGGACTGAATCATGTTGCTTTGATTTTTTTTTTTTAACAATTCAATCCTTTTGTTTTTTTTGTTTTTTATACAGTGAGAGGATAAATAACACTAGAATTGCATAAAAAATAAAAATAAAAAAATAGGGCCCATTTAGATTGATTCGTGTTTATTTATTTGCTTCTCTGCAACAGTTTGAGGAATATCTTTTCATTTTGAAACTGTAGAGGCCAAATAAAACATAAGCTGCACACAGTGTTGGTAATTTACTCTGAAAAGTAACTAATTACTAACTACTTATGACATTCTACAGTGAAATTAAATTACTGAACTAATTACTCTGATGTAATTGCCTAACTTATTACCAATTAATTTCTAAAACCCTTATCAACCTTGACCAGCTGAAAAATACAAGGATAGCCATGAAGTTGGTCTTTAAATTCTTTCAAATAAATCAAAAACCATCCATGAACCAAAGGATTTAAGGGGGCTGCTTTAAACTAGAAAACATACATTTTAACATAACCTTACATTTTTAATTAAATTCAATATTGTTTTAAATAGAATTGTTCTATAGTCTATACAGTAACTTATACATCAGAAGTAACTAAATTACAGAAATTGAGTAATCCCTTTAAAATTACTTTCATTACATGTACAGCAATTAATTAGGAATGCATTACACCAAACATTGGCTGCACCAAACTATATTATACCTACCTGGAATGCGAAATAATTTGAATTATGAATTAATTTAAGATGTAGGCATTTTAATTCATTAAATTATATTCAATTAACATGAATAATATTTAATAAACATTATTTGTTAAATATTACAAAATTCTATTTGATAGAATTGTTATGAAATTGAAGTGCGTAAATATTAAATTAGGCCAAAATATTTGTGTAATTAAAAAAATAAATAAAAAAAATTAGATGACTTCAGGGCGTAGATTCCGGGAGGGATGGGAATTGTTCACGTTAAATGTACAACCTTGGATGAGTTCATATAATTTTATTATTTAAAATAAACCCGGTCAGTAATCGGTCGCTGTCTTTAAAGAAATGCTTTGTGAAAGACAAGAAAAATACAGAAAAAAAAAAAAAGTGCATTCATTGGAGATCTTTGTTAAATCTACCATTAAACTTTATACACATACAGTAACACGAGAGCGCGCGCGTCATCAGGTGAGGGAGTCGCATTTCATTGCCAACTTTCAAGATTAATCATCAACAGACTTCACATTCCTCTCCAAACTCCCCATAAACATTCCTCTAAAACACAGCAAACACATGCATTTAAACAACTAAAACACCTCAAACTCTCGGACACGCGCTAAAACGCCCTCGAACACGCGCCTTGCGAGTATTTTAACTTCACGCGCGCGGCGAAGCTTGTCACTTAACTGAATGAAGTTCATATTACTAAACAAGTTTATTTCTTACCTCCTCCTCTAATGAAACACTGGTGTTCGTCTCTGAATCTGACTTCAGACTCATTGTGTAACTTATCGCTTCTTTTTGTCTTTGTGCCAGAAAAACGAACAAAACAAAAACTCAGTTTTCCCTGTCGGTGATTTTCCCCTGGTGTGCGTTAAAGTTGCAGAAGAAAACCTCGGTGTCGTTTGTGCCCAGGTGAAGCCGTGAGTTAAAGCCAGAATCCGAAAATAAAGGTGAGAGGTGCTCTGTGAGGGTGAGAGAAGGGAAAGGAGGTGATTTTTTGGAGTTTTTGCCCCCCTCGCTCACATCAAGCTCGTTTGAGTTGAAATGGAAAGTAAGGAGAAAAGAGGAACCCTGGGTAGATTTAAAGCTGAAGTTGTGCGTCTCTGCTCTTCTGTCCTATTAGCGGGTCAATCATGTTCAATGCGCGCTCACGAGCCTCAGATGGGACTCAGCTGTGCGAGGCCCGGCCCACTTTACCATCACCAACATACTCAACTCTCTAACCCCTCCTTTACATCTAACCGTGTCGTCAGATTTAAGCCTGCCCAAATATCTAACTGTATCTTTCCCACTAACCCTGCATTAATAACATACAGAACCCTTCTTTCCCCAATAACATGTTAGGCCTATATACTGTATAACCCTCACTCTTCTGTCTACTTCCTCTACTCCATAATTGCACAAGTATTTTACTCCATGAGTCATGGGAATGTGTGTGTGTGTGTGTAATGCCGCGGTGCTCTTGACCATAAAGCACGCATTTTTACAGGCCAAACTGGCTCCGACCTTACTTAAATTAATTTAATTGGCTCTTTTCAAATGTGATGTACAAAATTACTGGACAAAGAGGACACGAATTCAGTTTCTGAGTAAATATTCCACAGCTAATTTAATCGACATATATCCTCTCAGAGTCAGATCTGTGTGGTCTGTGCGCCTGTCCCGCATGATGCGCCCCCTTGGTCTTGTGACGCACTCTTGATTTCGTCGCGCGTGTTTTATGGTCAATGCGCGTGTGAAACATTATTGATCCTGTAAAACAACTATGCTGACAGTTCTTACACGTTTATTAAAAAAAAAAAAAAAAAAACAAGAACAGATTATAAGTCATATTTAGTCAACTACCAAATATGAAATTCATGTTTAGTCATAATATTCTAATTTCAGTGCTGCTTTGGCCAAAAAAAATGTAAAAAATAAAATAAAATAAAAACCAACAATTTGATATTATAAATGAGAATCTGCTTTTCATCTAATAATATAGCATTGTTGTGTAGCTAATGAATTATGTAATAATGAACAATGGGTTTACACATAACATTTATAAAAAAATATATAATAACTTGAAGGGTAAGCGACTAGGCTATGCTATTTCAAAGACAACAATAATTATGCAATGGTACATCTTAATAGTAATTATATTTTATTTATATAGTATATACAATAGCCTATGTATATATATATATATATATATATATATATATATATATCCCTGATAGGACATGTACTTCCACAAGACGTATATTAGATGTGTGTGATTATATCTGGAAGACGTCTATTTTACGTCATTTGCTCATCTTCAATATGTCTATTATGACGTATTGTATCTGTTCCTCTCAGATGTCTATTAGACATTCAGCAGGAGTCTTTGTGACATTTATGATTTGGAATGTTCATAATTCAGATCTTTTTTAAGATGTTTATCAGATTGTGACGCTTTCCAGATCAAAAGACCTAAAACAGACCTCCTGGGGATGTATGTGTGCTGTCTGTCTGTCTGTCTATCTATCACATAACTCACACACAGTGACCCCTGACCCCTAGAGCAACATCCACCTGATCTGATTGTGTATACACCGATCAGCCACAACATTAAAACCACCTACCTAATATTGTGCAGGTCCCCCTCATGCCGCCTAAACAGTGGCAGCCCGCATCTCCAAATAGCATTCTCAGATTATATTCTTCTCACCACAATTGTTCAAAGCGGTTATCTGAGTTACTGTAGACTTTGTCAGTTCGAACTGGTTGATTTTTGTTTTTGGCACCATTTGAGTAAATTCTAGAGACTGTTGTGCATGAAAATCCCAGAAATACCTCAAACCAGCCCGTCTGGCACCAACAAACATCATGTGATTATCTAATCAGCCAATTGTGTGGCAGCAGTGCAGTGCATAAAATCATGCAGATACAGGTCAGGAGCTTCAGTTAATGTTCACATCAACCATCAGAGGGGGGAAAAATGTGATCTCAGTGATTTCGACCGTGGCAGGATTGTTTGTGCCAGGTGGGCTGGTTTGAGTATTTCTGTAACTGTTGTTCTCCTGGGATTTTCACACACAGAATGAAAATCAGAATGGTGCTAAAAACAAAAATCATCCAGTCATTATCTCATTATAAATGAGAATCTGATTTTTGTCTAATAATATAGCATTGTTGTGTAATTAATGAATTATGTAAATAATGAACAATGGGTTAAAAAATTACATTTATTAAAAAAATATATATAATAACTTGATAAAACTTATTTAAAAGACAACAATACATATGCAGTGGTACATCATAATAATAATTTTATTTTATTTAGTATATAGTAAATACAATAGCCTATATATATATATACACTCACCTAAAGGATTATTAGGAACACCTGTTCAATTTCTCATTAATGCAATTATCTAATCAACCAATCACATGGCAGTTGCTTCAATGCATTTAGGGGTGTGGTCCTGGTCAAGACAATCCCCTGAACTCCAAACTGAATGTCAGAATGGGAAAGAAAGGTGATTTAAGCAATTTTGAGCGTGGCATGGTTGTTGGTGCCAGACGGGCCAGTCTGAGTATTTCACAATCTGCTCAGTTACTGGGATTTTCACGCACAACCATTTCTAGGGTTTACAAAGAATGGTGTGAAAAGGGAAAAACATCCAGTATGTGGCAGTCCTGTGGGCGAAAATGCCTTGTTGATGCTAGAGGTCAGAGGAGAATGGGCCGACTGATTCAAGCTGATAGAAGAGCAACTTTGCCTGAAATAACCACTCGTTACAACCGAGGTATGCAGCAAAGCATTTGTGAAGCCACAACACGCACAACCTTGAGGCGGATGGGCTACAACAGCAGAAGACCCCACCGGGTACCACTCATCTCCACTACAAATAGGAAAAAGAGGCTACAATTTGCAAGAGCTCACCAAAATTGGACAGTTGAAGACTGGAAAAATGTTGCCTGGTCTGATGAGTCTCGATTTCTGTTGAGACATTCAGATGGTAGAGTCAGAATTTGGCGTAAACAGAATGAGAACATGGATCCTTCATGCCTTGTTACCACTGTGCAGGATGGTGGTGGTGGTGTAATGGTGTGGGGGATGTTTTCTTGGCACACTTTAGGCCCCTTAGTGTCAATTGGGCATCGTTTAAATGCCACGGCCTACCTGAGCATTGTTTCTGACCATGTCCATCCCTTTATGGCCACCATGTACCCATCCTCTGATGGCTACTTCCAGCAGGATAATGCACCATGTCACAAAGCTCGAATCATTTCAAATTGGTTTCTTGAACATGACAATGAGTTCACTGTACTAAAATGGCCCCCACAGTCACCAGATCTCAACCCAATAGAGCATCTTTGGGATGTGGTGGAACGGGAGCTTCGTGCCCTGGATGTGCATCCCACAAATCTCCATCAACTGCAAGATGCTATCCTATCAATATGGGCCAACATTTCTAAAGAATGCTTTCAGCACCTTGTTGAATCAATGCCACATAGAATTAAGGCAGTTCTGAAGGCGAAAGGGGGTCAAACACAGTATTAGTATGGTGTTCCTAATAATCCTTTAGGTGAGTGTATATATAGGCTGGTTTGAGTATTTCTGTAACTGCTGATCTTCTGGGATTTTCACACACAACAGTCTCTAAAATTTACTCGAAAGGTGCCAAAAACAAGAAACATCCAGTGAGGGGCAGTTCTGTGGATGGAAATGTCTTGTTGATGAGAGAGGTCAACAGAGACTGGCCAGACTGGTTCAAACTGACAAAGTCTACAGTAACTCAGATAACCACTCTGTGCAATTGTGGTGAGAAGAATATAATCTCAGAATGCTATTCTGGCGCTGTTTTGGTGGCACGAGGGGGACCTGCACAATATTAGACAGGTGGTTTTAATGTTGTGGCTGATCGGTGTGTGTATATATATATATATATTACAGTAGGCCTATATATACTGTATATATAAATAATGTGATCAGGTGGATAGATCAGGGGTCACTGTCTGTGTTTTAGTGTGTCCAGGGCCTGTGATTCAGTCAGTTAAATATGCACACAATCTACAGTTAAATTCACGAGGCTTCCGTCCTTTTGTGTTATAAGAATATTTACAGGTTTACAATAATTTCCATAATGATCCGTCTTACACAGTTTCGCCACTTTGTGATGTAACAGTATTAATTTACTGATTGATTTTTCCATCTTTAAGGTTTGGTAAATCATGAATATTCATAAGCAGGTACATGTATTGCTCAGAGGGTTTTGGGTTCACTCATTAATTTGTGTGACGGATTAATACACATTCATATTCTAGGACTTTTCTGTTCTAGATCTCTGTGAGATCTCTAATCAAAATACTTAATTGGGGTTTTAAGAGACTGAAACTGTTAAAAAAGATGTTTCAAGAAAATGTGAAAATGTGTATTGTAATATTCTATTAATTTCCAAGACCTTTCCAGACATTTCTGATTACTGAGAATTGAATTTTTGTATAATTTTAATTCAGACTGATTCACTTATAAATCATTCGGATGGATTTGGGAACCATTTTGACTAATTCTTTTGAGAAGAACTGATTTACTCACAAATCAATCAAACATCACCATGTCTTTTGAAAGTTCTACTATGGAAAATCTATTATTTTCCATGACTTTTAAAGTTTTTATTCATTTCCACGACCTTTGGCCTGGAAATCACAATAACAAAATGGCCTTAAATTTTCAGGTTTTCCATGACTGTGATTCTAAGATGTACAGTAATTAAGTCCAGTTTTTCTTAAAAGGTGACCCAAATCTGGGTCACAGATCTGTTGGGACTGGGTCACGGACAGCAGGGTCTTACCAGTGCTTATATGGCATTGAACTGTAAATATAAAGGCAAGTACGTCTGGACCTGGAAGACTTATGTACAAAGTTTTCCTCCTGTCAACGTTTAAAATGAGGGAGCGAAAACTTCATGTATCTTTTGTTGTCTACATCAACTACAAAAATAATGTCACTAATGTCTAAATATGCAAGATAAAAGAAAACGCCACCCAAGCTACATTAAATCCAGGTTACGTTTTTTTACTGTGTTGGGTTGCCACTTGATGTCCAATGTAAACACTGGGTTCAATCTACATATGTCTTTCCTTGGTTAATCGAGACATCAGATAAACAGCCTAATTAGCAGAGGGCGTGATTTGGATGCTAGTTTAACCCTGTAAATCTGTCCCAGCGGGGGTCTGCGTCTCGTTCTGAGACCACCCTGCCGCCTTCTTATCAGGGGTGGGTTAAGAGAATGCCGTCAGAGATAAACATGTCTGCCACCACCACCTCACTATCAGACACATGGGATATAAATAACAACCACTAACATTCTTCATCACCACAGTGATAACAGCAAGAGGACCTGACTGAGAGCACCCATAAACTGTTGCTGTTGAGACAAGGAACTGCAGCACTAACTGCAAGGGTTAGTCAGAGTATCACCAGTAAAATTCAAGGGATGTAAAAAGTACGAATAAAACAAATTGGCAGATTCTGAAAGTCAGAGAGAGAGCGAGAGAGAGAGAGAGAGAGAGAGAGAGATGACTGCATGCCTAGGCACTCTCATTCTCCTGCATAAATCCCATTTGTGTATAGCTCAGTTTCCCTGTTATGGTTAATATGATAGTGTACAGGTCTCCACAGCAAGAGAGAAGCAGCAAATTACAGACGTTTGTTTGACGAGGCCTGCGAGCCTTTCACGCTCCTGGTCAGCGATTTACACTGTCATAGGATTACAGCATTAATGTTTGTAAACACAAAGAACATTACACCTGAAAAGAGATGCTGAACATTATTATGATCTATCATGAAATATACAACGAAAATACTCATACTGCATTGGTCAAAGAAACTTCTGTGACCACATTAGAGGCTGTTTAAAGACCTTTTACAAGTTAAGCTCTATCAACAGTATATGAATAGAATATAATTTAGACTTTTCCCTATAAGAAATAAAATAACAAATAATTTAAAAAAATGTGTTGACAGTTTACAATGGAAGTCTATATGGCAAACATACAATGACTGCCCCATAGTCTTTCACTTTAAGTTTATTTAACTCTGAATGTTCCTTTAAACAGCCTCTGATGTGGTCACAGAAATGTATTCTTATTTTATTTATTTAGTCAAGTCAAGTGGTTTTTATTGTCGTTCAACCATATACAGTTAGTACAGTACACAGTGAAACCAGGACCATGGTGCTACATAAAACAACATAGGACAAACACAGAACCACATCAGACTGCACAGAGTAAATAACATACCTATATAAAGTACATGTGCAAACATGTGCAAAAAGTACGGGACAGTACAATAAATTACAAAACATTAACAGGACAATAGGCACAGTGAGAGACAGTACACAGAAGACAGTTTCTAAATAAAAAATTAAAAAAACATTTTAAAGTGGAAATTGAATTTAACCCAGACATTGAAACTTTTAAATATAGATGCACAAATATATTGGCAAAACATTGGTACCGGCCGATAAAAGCAATTATGATTGTTTAAAAACAGCCCATGCATGGATGATTATTTCCAGTCCAAAAGTGGGTGGAAAATTGCATCAGACAATTAGTCAACAGCTTGTGCTCTGTGTGAAAGTAAAAGTCTCTTGTGTGGAATTATTTTCAATTAGGTGACAATGACAGCAGAGTTGCAATTTGTACCATTTGCACTGCTAGAATTTCACAATGTAAAATGTAGCATAACGAATTTGATTTGAAGCTTGACACAGCAAGGACTATGATGAGTTTGTTAAAGCTAAAGTGGAGGCAGCCTGATCTCATGAACATTACATGACAGTGACAACATTTTTGCAAACCAAAATGATGTGCCTTATTTCTTGTTTGGCTGCAGTTTCCAAGGGAAATGTCCAGTGGGGGGTGCCAAACGTAAGCGAAATGGTGTCAAAATCAGACAAAGTTTTTAAGGTGGATATTAGATGGATGTTTTAATGAGTAAAATATACCTCCGTAACCTAAAACTTTAACCTAACCCTAAACAATAGTGTTATAAAATCAAATGAGAGGTAAACAAAACAGACATCCTATAATGTGTTGTTTTTCAAATGATGTGTTATAGTAAATGTCTTTCACTATCATAACATATCAGTGTGTGAGTAATAGTGCCAACATTATGTGTTTATAACGTCATAATCAGCCGCTGTACTCGTGACATGTGTGAAAGCATATAAAACGCACAGATGTTGTAGCACCTCTAGTGTTCATTTCACCTGGCATGTAAAAGTAAGTTAGCAAAATTGTAGTTATAATAACTTGTATCCAATACGATTAGGTTGGCTGCTTCAGCTTAAAAGGGCCAAGTTTAATCATTCAGAATAAAATGTTTAGGACATGTTGTTTCGGATATCGGTAACGAACACACATTTTGTATCGTGCTTTGCTACTTTCAACTCTATCAGTGTAAAAATAAACCGGATTTAGTGATGGACGACAGCTGGATGTTCTCAGATCATTGGGGGAAGGGTTTCTGTAAACTTCCTGCATCAACTTTAATATGTGCTGTATCTCTCGGTGCTGTCATCTGGCTTTGACGAAACACTGAGCTCTGTGTGAAATATTTAAAACCTCTTATTGCAGTTTCATGTCTGTCTAAAGATGGTTTCAAGGTAAAGATTTTAAAGTCCTTTAATAAACCACAAAAACAGCCCACAGGGAGGATTTGTATCCCTTTTTATCAGGACGGAGCACCTTGACTGTCTGAAAAATGAATCAAGAGTATAATGCCATTAGGTTTAGTATTATTACATGACGCCGATCTAGGGGCGGCTGTGGCTCAGGTGTTAGAGCGGGTCGGCTGCTAATCGCAGGGTTAGCGGTTAGATTCCCAGCCCACATGACTCCACATGCCGAAGTGTCCTTGGGCAAGACACTGAACCCCAAGTTGCTCACAATGGCAGGCTAGCACCTTGCATGGTAGCTCTGCCGTCATTGGTGTGTGAATGGGTGGATGGGACACAGAACCTCTCAGATTAAAAAAGGTGCTACATAAGTGCAGGCCATTTACCATCTGTAAATGTTAAAAACACACTGTTTCAAATGTATAGTCACAAGAAGAAAACATTATGCATGTTAATGTGATTTTAGTGTGATCAAATGCTTACTAACCTTTTCTATGTAAAGTTATATCCTTGTCATGACGTTAACGCCATAAACCCTAAAATCCTAAAACGACAACATTTTAAACAAACCTACCACTCAAATAATACAGAAGAATAAATGTTGGTGCTTTTAAAAACTATTAAGCTTCACAATTCTGCTTTTGTACCCTCCAAAAATTGGCCCCGTACATGTCTCACTGTAACATTGATTTTGTTGTTTTGTTTTTTGAAGAAAAAACATTTGTGGTAATCAACATTATGCAACAAACGCTGTCGATTGAGCTTAACTTGTATTGAACACAGAATAAACTACTGAACCTTTAAGAATTACATTTATGTAAAAAGACGTAAATGTGGGTGGTCATACAATATAGGCCATGAAAATCACATCATATCCACAAAACCAGGTATCTGTCATCTCTCTGTGTCCGGGATCAAAGGTTAATTTGTCACATGCTCACATAAAAGAAGTAAAAGAAGTGAATGTTTTGTTCTGCAAGCACTTTTGACTGCATTAAACAATAAAATGTCAATAAAAATGCAAAAACGTATAGGCAAGGTAAAGCCGTTCAAAGTACACAATCCAACTGCAAAACACAGGGTCTCTCTCACATACACAAACAGGAAAAACAGACGTTGAGGATCTAAGAAGTGCTTAAGTGACTGTAAACTGTTTCATGCAGTTGTATATACAGTCTCAGCTTCCTCTGGTTTATAGAGACTCAAGATTGGCTCCTTTTAAGGTGAATTCCCTGTTTGCTCTCTGCATTGCACTTTTACTGGCAAGAGCTCTTGGGAGAAAGTTTCACTGACGTTTCCCTGAGAGTCAGAGAGACAGGAACTACCCATTAGGAAGTAAATGACAAACTAGATTTGTAAAATGTTTTTTAAAGAAAATGTGAGTGGTACAAAACTCATCTGCTAGGTTGTTTTAGGTGATTGCGAAGGTTTTCTTAGTGGTTTTTAGGGTGTTGCTATGCGGTTGTTTGAGTGTTCTGGATGGTTGGTAGGTGGTTGCTTACTAGCCCAAGTCCAAAAAGCCCACCCCCAAGTGTCTACGATATAAAAGACTCTACAAATGGCTCTGGTTCCTTCTATAAATGGTGCCAAGTAACATGCTGAAGTTTTGTATGTAGACTCAAGAATGAGCTATAGCACTATTAAAGCTATTTAAAATCTCAAATATTTCTCTTAAAGAGAAATTTGACTCAATGGAGATCAAATGGACTTTTGCTTAAAAACTCATGTTTCCTCTGAGTTCTCAAATTGAACTCAAACATATATCTTCAAATGTACCCAAACCAAATTACTTGAGTTATGCTATCCGCATTTCTTAAATGGCATTACTATATTTCATCAATTGTCTGATTTGTGTCTATTTAGATTGATCCTAAAGAAGAGTTGGAGAAACATCTGAGACAAAGTTGATTCATGATTATTAAAGCTTAAATATTGTTTATAACTCCTATTGACTTTCTAGTCCTCAAGAAAAAACATAATTTTTTCATATCTAACTTCCAAACGCTTAAACGTAAACAAATCACTCTCAGAAGTCCAGGGCCTTTTATGGAGTCCAGAGCAGCTGAGATAAATTAAACTGTCAGTGTTTATTTTCCAAAAAATCAGCGGTTGAGCGCTCCGGCCCGTTTGTCAGCTGATAAAACACACTGACTGAGAGCGAAAGACGAAAACAAACTAGATGCAGACAAAACCTTGACTTAAAAGGGTAAACAGACAAAAGATGGAAGCAAAACTTTACTACGTAATCCTGCGTCTTGTCCGTTTGGTCAAGACGCTTAAAAAGGTCTTTTTTTAGCATTAGGATTTTAAAGGTCTATTTCTGGGCTTATAGAAATGCTCTGTCCTTTTAGGGAGGAGAGGCGCTCATGTACATCAAACCATGAAGAACAGAGAGAAGTATCAGTCCAAGCTATTGATACACACCAAGGCCTTTGAGTCTACAGTTTGGAGGGATTAGGAGGATTCAGAGACCATTTTTGTTTTTACTTCATTTTTTTTATCCTTAAAAGGTCTTGCTTCAAGTCTTATTGTTGTCTCCAGATAATGACCAGGAGCCAAGGGGCCACGCTTTACCATTACCCCATTCTGTGGTAAAATGGTCTTGGACTAAGCTTAGCTAATGCACGAAAGATAGCAACAACGCATCGTGTGCGTTTGAAACATCACTTTCGTCTGCTGAACAATTGTGAATGTGTCCTTGTAGTAAAAACAATGTCTGTTTCATTAAAGACAATACTATCCTTTTGAAAATTCATAAACTTTATGGTAAAGTGCAATGGCGTAAGTGCACAGTGTGTAGTGCGTCATTTGGGACGCAGCTATTGACTTTCAGACCACTTCCACACTAATCCGCTTTTGGTTAAAATGCAACAATTTTGGACCGCAACGGCACATACAATGGAATGGCATATTCCTTCACCAAAAATGGAGACTTTCGAAAATGCTCTCTTAGAAAACAGCATTAGGAAACTGAAAACTTTCAAATGAAAACAGAAAAGTGTGGAAGTGACCACAGCCTGGTCGAAAATAAAACTACAACTTGAAAAACTACTAAGTCGTTTTGTACGTATTTTCATGGACATCCTTGCTCAGTTTAGACTAGCATTCATTTCCATGTTAGTCAATGCTGGTTTATGCTGGTCTGTTGCTGGTCTAGGTGATGGATACCATTATTTTTACCAGTAAAATAAGCCTAGCTGATGGACCATCATAGAAATGGCGCAACTTAGCTTTGGAACCTGGTCAACCAGCATGGTTTTGCTGTTGAAGCTGGTTTGGTACAAATCGGCAGGTCATGTTGTATTAGTAAACTGATTCGTAACATGTGAAGGGGCTCACAACGTCCTGAGTGACAGAACTCAAACCGTGCATGTCCGACCTAAGTTAACAAGTCTGATGGTGACACTCCAGCAAATGCTGGGGACGAACTATGTTGGTTTTGCTGGTAAACAGCATGGCGCCCATCAGCTAGACCAGCTCAAAACCAACACTAACCAGCTTAAACCAACTTGGAACAAATCTAAACTGGTCTTTTCAGTAGCAATGACAAACAAAATCTGAATTGACTGGACAGAAACTGAATTGGAACTGGAAAACTGCATTGACGCCAACAAAATCCGGTCAATGTACCTTCAATACAGAGAATGTGTCTAGGATTGTGCAGTAGTTGCTCTGGTGTGGTGTGGCGATGGAGAGGCAGCACGACAGCAGGCTTTTAGCAGCCCTCAGAGGGGCCATCTTCCGTCTCACTGCCTTCCCCTCCACACTGTCAAATCTTACAGTTCATTACCCAACCCAAGCTAAAAACATCTTAGTGCTCGTGTTCAACGGGTCTGAGAGGGAACCAGAGCAAAGAAATGGATTGTGCATCAAAGATAGATGAGAAAGGAGACAGAGAGGAAAGCCTCCCTTTCAATTCTTAATTCATCATATGTAATTAAAGGTTATGTTCATCCGAGACCACCCGAGACGACTGTCAGGCTCTATTAAGACCCCTTACCTAAGCTTAGTCCTGGACTACAACACAAGAGAAGAAAGGAGTCATTGGGTAAAATAAATGCTTAAATCTGATATCACGAATCAAGTTACACACTGATTACAATATGAATTCAGCAACAGCAGATTGAAGTTTCTGCTGATAATATCGGTCTGTGCTTACCCAAATTTAAACCACTCCGCACCTCTGGGGCAACTCGGACAGGAAAAGGTGTGCCCCTCCCACAAACGTGCGGCTCTGGTTTAAGGCAGTCACGGCTTAATTACACAGGCTAACTTCATCTGTTACTTTAAAGAAGACAGCGAGTGAGCGAAAACTTTTCTTTCCAAAGCCACAGCGCTGTGAATGATTTAGCATCGCTGCGGCTGTACTACTGAAAACGATAGAGCTACATCAGCACTGGCTTTAACGCTCATCATTTATGGAACTTCAGGGCAAGAGGGGGGGTTTGTCGTTTCCTCGTCCCCCAGCGAGAGGTTCTCAGAGCTGGAAAGCATGAATAAGGCATGTTCGGCCTTCACTCTGTCTGTTTGAAAGGCCTCTGACAGCAAGATGGAATCTGGGGGAGGATAAGAGAGGCTGGTCACAATAAATAGGGCTTCCTATACAGAAATCTGATATGTGGCAATACATGTAAAACACCTATATAATATGTACACCCATGTATAATTTTCACTGATGTAAAAAATGCAATGGTCCCACTTTATATTAGGTGTCTTTAACTACTATGTACTTAAACATTTGAGACAATTGCATTATGCTTACTTTTAAAGTACCTGCATTTAATAAAAAAATTTTGTGGCAGGGCGGAGGGCGGGGCCGGGTCGTGATCCGGCACACCCGGTCCCGTATTAGGCTAATCAAGCCTCTGAGGTTTAAAGGCTGACTGCAGGGTGTCGTGCGGGAGAGAGAGATCGTTAGCCTAATACGGGACCGGGTGTGTAGGATCACGACCCGGCCCCGCCCTCCACCCTGCCACAAATGTATACACTGTTAACCTTACCCCAAACCCTAACTAACCCTTACCATGAAAACTAACTGTAACCCCTCTCCCTACACCTAGCCTTACTCCTAAACATACCTGTGACCCACAACCTCAATAGCAGCAAATGTGAACCTTGTGAGAATTTTGCAGAACATGTAGTTACACAGTAAATAAAATATTGTTATGTTATTCCATAGTAGTTAAAGACACCTAATATTAAGTGTGACCAATGCAACTTGTATGCAACATATATTTTAAAATACTGTAAAGGTTTTAGTTTATATTCATATCTGCAACATATATATTTCCATCATCATACATGACACATACAGTATATCCCTATGAATTTCTGCCACAAAACATTGGTAGAATTGGAAACATGAACTATGAAATATATTTGTATATACAGTATGCAATATGTCCAAATATGGCTATATATCAGATTTCTGTATGGGGGTGGGGGGTCAGACAGGAGGCATGTTGTGACTGGGAACAATGAGGTTTATATAGTATGACAGCAACAGCAGGAGATGCTACAGACACGAGAGCAGGTGTGTGTCTGACTGCCTTCCGATCATCGGACACAATCCAATATTATCATCATCAATGCCATTCTTAGGTTTTCCTAGGAATGGAATACTAGCCTACTCTAAACTGCTTACTAAGTTTTGAAACAATATTTCAACTTATTTACTGAAAAAAGTTATTTTGCTTTGTTAGTCCAAGTTTGTGTAGAAATGTGTTAAGCCTGTGTAAAAAAGAAGAAGACAGGATGTGAGGTCATTGCACAGAAGGAAGGCTGTTAAAAGAATATACACCTAGACATAAAAGGAAAGAGAGATTCTATTGTTCCCAGAAGAAGGAAAGACGCTCTGTGGATGGATGCATTGAAGGACCGACTCTACAATGTTTATCAGATAATGTTCTAGAATTTTTGGTAAGCTTGTCTTGATTGATCAGACAGTAGGACACACCTCCCTTCTAGATGATTCTCCTCAGCCAGACTCCCGGGAGGGGGATTGTCTGGACATGACATAACACCTCTAACATCCTGCTACCTGAAGATGACACATCATGTATGTTCATGGTAAGGAGGAAGCCCTGATGGAAGGTGAGTGCCCTGAGTGAACAGCGCTCAAGAATGTGTCACCAACTTTCTATTTTGCAGTTTCCTGCTGAAAAGACCAGCATATGTTGTGTTTTGGATGATGTTTTTCATTATGGGATGTTGGTGTCACAGCCAGGCATAATAACTAGCTTAACAAGCGAGAGTATCGTAGTCAGCATCACTAGAAGGAAAACGCTGGAAAACCATTTGAATGTTTTGCTGGTAAACAGACTTGCGTCAGACTAGCAACAACCAACATGAACCAGTCTGGACAATTTTGGATATTCATGGTGGTCTCCATGTGGTCATACGTCTCCATCTTTTACACTTCATTTTGAAACTCATCTCTCCTTTATTTTTTTCTCCAGCTTCTCGTTTCTTTCTCTCCTTTCTTACCTTCCTTTCTTTCTTCCTATAATTTTCTTCAGTCCTTCACTTTTCCCTTTAATTCCCTTTTTTTCTCATCTTCTTCTTCTCATTTCTTTCCCTTCCTTTGTTTTCATTTCTTTCTTTCTTCCTTATTCTCATTTCCTTCCTTCATTATTCTTTAATTTCTTTCTTTTTCATTCTTATATCCTTTTTCTTTCTTTCTTTCTTTCTCTTGTCCATCCTTCTTCTACTTTCTTTCTTCCTCTTATTTTCTCCCTATCCTTTTCTTGCTTTTTATTTAATTTCTTCCTTTTCATTCCTTCCTTTTTCTTTCTTTCTTTCTTCTTTCTCTTGTCCATCCTTCCTCTCCTTTCTTTCTTCCTCTCATTTTCTCCCTATCCTTTTTCTTCCTTTTTTATGTAATTTCTTCCTTTTCATTCCTTTCTTTTTCTTCCTTTTTTCTTTCTTTCTCTTGTTCTTCCTCTCCTTTATTTTCCTTCCTTCTTTTTTCTTCCTATCTTCTATCCTTTCTCACTTTTTTCTCGTTCTTTCACTCCTTACTGTCCCTCTCTTTCTTTCTCTCATTCTTTCTCTCCATTTTCCCATCCTTCCCCTTCCTTTCTTTTCTTCATTCTTTCCATTCCCTTCCTCATTTCCTCCTTCATTTTTCTTTCTTGCTTGCTTTCTAAATTCCTTCCTCTCATTTTCTTTTTACCTCTTCTTTTCTTCCTTTGTTTTATTCTTCCTCTAATTTATTTCCTTTTCCCCTTCCTTTTTCTTTCTTTCTTTCTTTCTTTCTCTCTCTCATTCTTCAGAGGAGTTGCTTCAGATACAAGTCGAGCTGCTGTTTCACCTAAAAGCAGTCCCAAAGGAACCTTGACTTCCCTGCCTCTCTCTTCTTCCCTCTTCCCTCCCTCTCTCTCTCTTTCACTCTCCCTTTCTCGCCTCAATGAAGACGTTCAATCGTGTTAGCCTCATCTCAGTGCTAAAACACCTTTTCCGCACCCCCTCTGTGCTCTGCGCTGTTGCCGCCCTCATTTCTACAGAGCAGAAACTCTTTGAAATCTCTCAGAACAGGAAAGATCCCGGCCCTCACTTCCTGTGCAGGGTTTGTGTTAGACAACATAATGACAGAAAATTACTCCAGTGATTTTGTAATTAGCTCTTAGAGCTGTTGACATTCCAGTCATTTCTGGTCTCAAAACTTATCAGTGTTTTTAGGGTATTTCCAAACAGAGCTAATTAATCAGAAGAGACCATCTCATAGGCTATAAGTCACCACTCACTTTTTCAGACACATTTGTTTAGTGATCAAGGGTGAGTACATATCTACAGAACTTTCATTTTTGGGGTGGAATATTACTTGTGCGAAAGTCATGGCACAGAGAGTCGCAACTTGTTAATTTGAAATCTCACTAAGTGTTACGGTAACCAAACACAAGCCCTATGCATGTCAATGATAGATCAAATCCAGCTCGTGTTTAGTCTGATGACAGATCAGTCTTTTTGGATTGATGACAGGAGATCAGAATGATCTGGAGCTCCACTAAAGCTAACTCTGTCAGAAAAATAAAAACTCTCTCTTGGTCTGTCTTTCTACATCTTAAGCTTTTTAAATCTCTTCTTTCAGGATTGCAAGCATAAGAAGGATCTGTCCTCGACACAAGGTGTTTACATTCTGTAGGGCTCTCCTTTTCCCTCTCCCCCTCTTTTTTCCCCCTTGTTCTGTGGAGGAGGACGAGCCACTGGAAGGATAAATGAATGTTCAGATAAGACGAGGTCACATGACCAACAGAACGGAGAAACATGCAGGATGAACGAAGGAACAGTCGATCACACATGACGTATGACACAAAGACGGAGAGTGAGTTTGTTTGAGGTGTAGCTCACACGTGACGTCAGAAAGACAGTGTGCGTCTCTCTCTCTCTCTCTGTCATGAGAGGTCAAGGGTACCATGTTCCCAACAAAGACAAAGCAAAAACAGCAGGGAGAACGATGCAGAGAGCTGAGGGGGTCTCAGGAGAACAGAAATAGCAGGAAAATGACCTTCTTCCTCACAGAGTCCATCTCCAGTGATCCTTAATTTAGTTCTATATGAGCATTTTAGAGCAAGAAAAGAAAAACATGGGAAATTCCACTGCGCACCCCCCCCTCTCTTTCTGTTGTCTAAATTTAATTTCAAATCCAATTTAGTGTGCTTTATTGGTGAAACAAAAACATCCATGCAGTTTAAAAAGTATTTGTATTGCCAAAGCAGAGAAAAATAAACACAAAACAAAACAAACCCATCAGTAGTGTATACAATTATTATATTGCCAAAGCAGTGAAAATAAGTAAACAAAACAAAATAAAACAAAAACAATGAAAAACTGTATTGTTAAATCAGTGCAAAACAAAAAACACAAACCAAACATAAGCAACAGTGCAGTGTTACCAAAACAAACTTGTATTATCAAAACAAATTTTGGTACCAAATTTATTTGTATATTGATTTTCACAGCAGGTGTTATTTCAAAGCATCTGTACATGGAATTATGCTATAAATGAACATAAATAAAAACAAAACAAAACTTAAAGTACTTACATTGGCAATGCAGTCAGTAACAATTAAACTAAATAAAACAAAAACAGTGCAATGTATAAAGTTTTACATTTCCAAAGCAGTCAAAAATCTGTAAATAAAACAAAACCAAATTAAAACAAAAAACAACAGTGAAGTGTAAAAAGAAATGTAAAAATAAACACAAAAAAAACACAACAGTGTAGTGTAAAACCTGTATTGCCAAAGCAGTGCAAAAACTAAAAATAACAGTGAAGTATTAAAAATATTTGTATCGCCAAAGCAGTTAAAAAAAGCAAAACAAAACAAACACAACACAATGTACATTTACATTTATTCATTTGGCAGACGCTTTTATCCAAAGCAACTTACAGTGCACTTATTACAGGGACAATCCCCCCGGAGCAACCTGGAGTTAAGTGCCTTGCTCAAGGACACAATGGTGGTGGCTGTGGGGATCAAACCAGCAACCTTCTGATTACCGGTTATGTGCTGTGCTTTAGTCTACTATGCCAACACCACTCGCAATGTAAAATTAGAAATGATCAATCTGCAAATGTAACAAAACTGAACAAATTGTGAGGGTAACATTAGGCAAGAGTTATTCGAAAGGATAAAGTCTCTCTTTTCTATCTGTTTCTGTGCTGTAGTTCTGTTCTCAGATCAGATGTTGATCCAATGTCTAACTCTGACGTCATATTCATCTCTCCTCCTGCCCCAGCTTTCCCATGAACACATGACCACATGAGTGACAACTCCATGACCTCCACACGTCTCTAGTGGAACTGAACCCACAGAACTGGGACGGGATTCACCGCTGGGGTTCCACCCACAAATGTTCCGCCTCCTCTTGTGAGCCCATGTCCCTGTTTACAATCCCCTAAAACAGCATGGGAATCCCAGCCGCCTGTCACAACATCTCAGGCTAAATTTCGAATCAGATACACTAAAACAGAACAAGTTTCCCACACGTTAACATGTTCCAGATAGGGTGGAATTATATGCTTACATCATATTAGTATCAGGATCAGACGGCACACAAAACTATCAAGAGCGTTCTCAGAACGGCAAATATGATTGGATGGCAATTTCTTGGGAGTCAGGGAGCAGATGATTTTATAAATCCGTACTGAAACTATTGTTTCCGCAATAATGAGCACTTCCGAGGAAGAACTAGGGAGAATGAGTGGTTGGTGGCATCAAGACTTACAGATATTAGTTAACACGATATCTGCCCTTAAACATGCCAATCAAACAGCCTCTTCCTGCCTAATTGAGCTGTATTTGGCCAGAATAAGCTGCGGGGTGGACGACTTTATATTGATAGTCAAAAGTCTGATTATGCATGACTAGAGGTTTACAGAGATTGGAAGTGGCGGGTTTGTTCATCAAGTTAGTATGAGCTCAATTTTGGGCTCAAAAAGTGTTTTATCTTTGCCTTATATAAAAACAAATGGACAACAACATTCTTAGATTACAGACTGGAGCTTTGAAGACTCCAGTTAAGATAAGACATCTCAGTTTAGGACATTCTCTCACAATCTTGTACCATCACTAACTGTTTATACATTTCTAAGAGGGCTGGACAATGAAGGCAGAACAATTCTCACACTCTCCACTCACTAATATGCTCTTATGAGGTTATGTCACTAACTCATTCTTTATGAATAGTTTGATTGTGCTTGAGGAGACTTTAAAGGGATGAGAAGAATGTTCAGCCTCAGTCACCAATGGCTTTGCATCTCTTTCCCCTAAAAATATAAAGACATGGGACTGAGACTGAACATTCTGCCTAGCATCTCCTTTTGTGGAAGCGTGCGTAAACGATGGCAGAATTTTAATATTTGGGTGAACTCCATCCATCCATCCATCCATCTTCAACCGCTTATCCGAAGTCGGGTCACGGGGGCAGCTGCTCCAGCAGTGGGCCCCAAACTTCCCTATCCCGAACCACATTAACCAGCTCTGACTGGGGGACCCTGAGGCATTTCCCAGGCCAGTGTGGAGATGTAATCCCTCCACCTAATCCTGGGTCTTCCCCGAGGCCTCCTCCCAGCTGGACGTGCCTGAAACACCTCCCTAGGGAGGTGGCCAGGGGGCATCCTTACCAGATGCCCAAACCACCTCATCTGACTCCTTTCGAAGCAAAGGAGCAGCGGCTCTACTCCGAGCTCCTCACGGATGACTGAGCTCCTCACCCTATCTCTAAGGGAGAAGCCCGCCACCCTTCTGAGGAAGCCCATTTCGGCCACTTGTACTCGTGACCTAGTTATATCGGTCATGACCCAGCCTTCACGACCATAGGTGAGGGTAGGAACAAAAATTGACCGGTAGATCGAGAGTCTTTTCGTGACAATGGTGCGATAGAGTGAGTGCAATCCCGTCCCCCGCTGCCCCGATTCTCCGGCCAACCTCCCGCTCCATTGTCCCCTCACTCGTGAACAAGACCCCGAGGTACTTGAACTCCTTCACTTGGGGCAATACCTCCTTCCCTACCTGGAGTACACACTCCATCGGTTTCCTATCCTATTTGGGTGAACTATCCCTTTAAACTCCTGCTCGACACGAGAGGTTGTTTGTGAGCGACACACTGAGCTGCAGAAACTCTGAGAGCATCAATCAGAGATTTGAAACCAAAACACATGCCATCTCTGTTTATATCTCTCTGTCTTTCTCTCGCACTTCACAACGTCATCTGGATTACGTCTATGAGCTGTCAGTGGTAAACCGCAGGCCCACCTAAAAATCTCTCAGCCCTAAACCAATCTCTTCTCTTCTCCTCTCACTTTCTCAAGTGTTTCATGTGTACTAAATTGGAACAAAAACACAAAGCATGTAATTAACTACAATGCCTGACGTAATCCAATCATTCATCACCACACTGAAATAAATGTCAGTTGTTAAAAACAAGCACAAACAGAAGGTTTTGATAACCTAAGCTTCAGTCCTGTTATGCTGTTTGAAACAAATGTTTGGGTTTTCAGGTTTGTCAAGCACCAGCAAGCGTAACTATGCAATGGATTATGGACCCATTAAGAATGCTGGTAAAAAACAAACTAAAAAGCTTAATTTTTACATTTGATCAAGAAAATGTGAGTGGTGCTTGCTTTTGGAAAAGTTGCACAATTCCAGGGTGTTCTTGGGGGTTGCCAGTGTGTTGCTATGCATTTCTAAGATGTTCTGAGTGTTTGTTAGCACGTTGCAATACTGTTGGTTGCTAGGGCGTTGCTAGGGTGTTCTGGATGGTTTTTAGCATGTTGCTAATGTGCTGTGGATGGTTGTAAGGGCATTAATATTCCTTGCTAAGGCATTCTGCATGCTTTTTAGCATGTTGCTAGGGCGTTGCTAAGCCTTGCTATGATGTTCTGAGTGGTTTTTAGCACATTTCTGGGGTGTTGGTGGTATTTGGGCTTTGCTATACCTTGCAATGGTGTCCTGAGTGGTTTTTAGCACATTGCTGGGGTGTTGTGGGTGGTTGCTTGGGCGTTGCTATGCCTAAGATGCACTACGTGTTTTATTTGTAGCACATTTCTAGGTTTACATGCCTTGCTACTGTGTTCTCTGTGTTTTTAGCACAGTGCTAGGGTGTTATGAATGACATTTAGTTCATTGTATGCCTTTCTAAGGTGCTGAGGTGTTGTGGGTGATTGCTAGGGCTTTGCTGTTCCTTGCATAGGTATTCTGAGTGTGTTCTGAGTGGTGTTTAGTGTATTGCTATGCAGTTTCAAGGGTTGCTCTAGGTGGTTTCTAGGTAGTTACTTACAGGCCTAAGTCAAAAGAGCTCACCTCCAAGTCTCTAGATATGGTCACTTACGTATGTCTGTTTTTTAATCTGCCAGGCAAGTCATATCACGTAGAAAAGTGATAGAACACCTCTCCTCAACAAGCCACAACATTTGCGGTACCACTCATGTCTGTAGTGTGAACAATACATGAAATGTTAATGATTGATACTTAAGGTGAAGAATTTGTTCAGATGCTTAACCCAAAGTATGAGCAATAGTAATAGTGAAACTTGCCTTAGCAAACAGAAAATTAAAGGATTTCCCCCCACAAAATCATAGAAATTCCACACATTCCCTTTACACACACACACACACACACACACACACAAACATATGCATGACCTCAGCTCTAAAATAGCACCATCTACGGGTCTGTAGCTGCAGACGAGACAGGAGATCGGATCTGCAGTCAAGTTTGTCCATCATACACTAATGACTGACTCATAAGAATTAAAGTTTGGTCTCTCTTTCTCTGTATCTGTCATCATGTGCTCTCTCTCTCTCTCTCTGCTTCTATGTCCATCTCTTTATATTTCTTTTAGCTGTGAGAATGCTACAGCACAGGCAGTGGGCAGAACTAATCTCATTAAATATGAAAGAACTTCCAGTGAATCGTGGAAGGAAAGAGAGAGAGTGAGAAAAAGAAGAGAGAGGAGGGGTCACTGAAAGTTGGATGTGTGTGTTTGTGTGTGTGTGTGTAGTACAGTTAATAAATCTGAACACACCTCTCCTGAGAGCTGGGAGAACTTTGAGTAAGTTTGACGTACTTGTGGTGCAGGGTTTCCTGTTTGGACAAACAAGAGGAGGTGTGACTCAGTTGAAGAACATCTCTCTAAACAAATAGGAACACAACTAATGTCTCACCTCAGTCAAAAGGAAATACCCATTGATTATATCTGGTGTGTTGACAGAAAGTGGCTATGTTTGGAAAGACCTTTGCAACGCCTCCACTCAGAACACCTTGGTAACAGCCTAGCATGTCCTAAAACTACTCAGAACACTTTAGCAGCACAGGTAGCAATTTTATGCTGTCAGAAAACTCATAATATGAGACACAAGTTGCATACTTTTATGATATTTTTGGGTCAATTTCGGTTTACTTTAAAGACTTTAAAGAAAGGTCGCTATTAACTAACTATTAACTTAAAAATACTGTTGGCTATATTCATTAAAACATCTAAGTTTGTGTTCTGCATAAGAAAGTCATATGGGTTTGAAATGACACATGGACCAACATTTAAAGGTACGATAGCAAAAACAGCCTCTTTATCTCTTAGGGTCAGAGAGAAGGTTCAAAATGGTCATGCAAATCCAAATTGCTGCAAAATACTTTTTTATGCTGTCTGTCAGGTCTTAGTGTATTTTGCTCAAATCAAACACAATAAATACATCAGATCAGCAGGAATCCTGCACTTATTACATAAGGGCAATTATTTACCTGTTTGATAAGGATCTGAAAGCACTAGGCAGCAATAACAACAAGCACAAACTGATTTAATCAGGACAATTGAAATTAGCCATATATGGATTTAATGTCCAGGAAAAGAAAGTTAAATCATGGAAATCTGAATCCATCATTTTACTTTGTTTGGCAAGAGAGGAACTTACTGAACACAAGAAGAATGCAGAGAGAGAGAGAGAGCAAGAGAGAGAGCGAGAGAGAGAGAGAGAGAGAGAGAGAGAAAGACTGGTGACTAGTATTTAGTTTACCGTCAGACAGTCTATTACTCAAAAGGATTTGTGCATCTGTGACCTTTCACCTTTATTCACCTTTAAAGTTGTGTGACCTCTGGGGCTCCTAGTACAGATGTTTATCACACTGCTGAAATTTACAGTTCAGTTGTCTTAAAAGGATAGTTCACCCAAAAAAATGGAAATTATGTTATTATTTACTCATACTAATGATGCTCCACAGAAGAACGTCATATGGGATTGGAACAAAATTAGGGTGAGTGACAGAATTTTAATTTTTGGGTGAACAATCCCTTTAAGTCGGGATAGGATAAACTATTTTCACATTGGAAAAATGACTTCAGCTTTAAGAAACATCCAAACGAAAGTCTTCTTTTAGGCAAAAATAACTATTATTAACGTGAAGCCAAATTTGTATAAAACAGTTGGTCAGATCTTAAATTTGGGTATAGTAAATATAATAGTAAATGTGGTCTTTCAGTTGTGCTGTGATCTTTGGTGGGAGGACCCGATGCGCTCCATGATGCCGAGCAGATTTAATGCTTATATCATGATGCAATCCTAAAAGAAAAGAAAACTCCCCTACGCTGGGATAACAAGCACTTTCCGGGCTGGAATTCCACTCATTATTCATCAACCGAGCAACATTCCAGTGCAGTGACATCATAATGACAGTCTCTCCTCTACAAATCATATTTGTTCTCTTCTGAACAGTGAAGGTATGTTCATTGAAAGAGAGGAGAGAGAGAGAGAGAGAGAGAGAGAGAGAGGAGGAAAGACAGCTAGCATCAGGCAAAAACTCCAATATCATCCAATGCATGGGATTCTTCCATCTGAATCGTCTTTTGAACAATAGGTTCCTGTAGCTCTACTGGCAGAGCATTGTGTTAGCAATGCCAAAATCATGGGTTTGATTCCCAGGGAACATTCAAATTGATAAAGATTCACTGTAAGTCACTGTGGATAATCGTCACATATTTTTACAAGTGCATCTTGTTATTTGTGTTTATGTTGCATGCACCTTCAAGACATCTTGATGCATGTGGCGATCAGGGTGGCGCCGAGCAGAGTCTGGGCAGAGGGAGGCCGGGAAGGTAAGTGGTGAATGAGGTCCACCTGTGTGCCACACCGGTCTCGGGTTACAGTAAGGGGTGGTGGGAGGATTTAAGGAGAGGAGATGGTGGCAGACAGGAGAGAGAGAGAGATTCTGATGCAGGTGAGGACATGAAGCATTTGGATCACTTAATAGTGTAGACCGCACATGTGTGTGTGTGTGTGTGTGTGTGTGTGTGTGTGTACAGGTTTGGCTATACTTGTGAGTGTTTTCTCTCCATATTAATTGAAATTGAAACAAAAACTGAGATAAAGGCTCATTAAAGGGCCAAATCATGTTTAGCTTTAAATCTACTGATATTAACAGGTTTCTGTAATGGTTAGGTTTTGGGGTAGAGTATAGTAAATATCATCAACTTTGTTTAAAAAACACTGTGTCTATGAGATGTCCTCACTAATAAAGTAAAAAATGCATACACTGCCTATAAAGCGACATAAAAATATCGGTTTTGTAAGTAGTAATAGTCCTACAAAAAAGAGCTTAAGCCAGAATGGACACAAAGATGGTCTCAACTGGTTTTAGATGAGTTAAATAAACTGGTTAAATTGGTTAATGTTGGAGGTACACCAGCTAAAGCCAGCACAAAAGTGGCCAAAACATAATGTTAACCAGCAATATGTTGTTATCTGCTTTTACTGGTCTTTTAAGATGGTCACCAGCTGAGTCCAGGCAGTTTTTGTCAGCAGGGATGTTTTACAATGGAAAAAACTCAGTACACGTCTCAGCTGTAGTTTACTTGTACTGACCTCTGACATCTAACAAGTATGGCCCCTCCCCCTCTCATCTCTAATTTGTGGTCACAGCTAAGATCATATCTAAATCAGAAAGTTTTAGCACAACAAAAATATTTCATCATACTGGCCAGGAAATTCTCAGCTCCTTGAGAGAGAGAGAAAGAGAATTGACTGTTATTTATTATGGAACTAATTACAAAAGCGCCCCCTTGTGGACAGAGCCAGATCAAAAACAATGAATATGCCCTGAATATGCCCTAAATACGCACATAAGAAAATGCTATGTTCGGAAAAGCATATTATCACACTATTCTATATAAATACTGCAGAAATAGTAAAAGTAGTATGGTAGTATGCTATTCCTAATTTAGTAAAAGGCTAAAATATGGGCATACTATGCACAGTATAAATATTATGTACTGCAGAAACAGTTAAGGTAGTATGGTAGTATGCTTTTCCAAACATTAAGGCTACAATTTTGCAGACTATGCACACTATACATACTATATATTGCAGAAATAGTAAGAGTAGCATGGTAGTACGTTATTCTAACCTTAAAAGCAATGCATCCTATGCACAATATGCATAAAAGTAAAATGGTAGTATTGTATTCTGAACATGCAAAGACAACATTTTTGCACGCTATGCACAATATACATAATACACATCAGAGATAGTAAGAGTAGTATGGTAGTATACTATTTCAAATTTAATCAAAGGATAAAAAATGGCATAGTGTGCACAGTATACATCCTATATTCTGCCGAAATGGCAAGAAAAGTATGGCAGTATGCTATTCCGAATTTAGCCAAAGGCTAAAATGTGCACACTATGTACAGCATTCATAATACATACTGCAGAAATAGTAAGAGCTGCATGGTAGCATGCTATTACTAATTTAATCAAAGGCTATTATAATTGCATTGTGTGCACAGTACACATTATATCTACTGCAGAAATAGCAGGAGCAGTATGGTAGTATGCTATTTCAAATTTTGTTAAAAATGTCCACATTATACACAGTATACATATTTTATAATGCAGAAATAGCAAGAGAAGTGTAGCAGTATACTATTGAATACAACCCCAATTCTGAAACAGTTGAGAAAGTATGAAAAATGCTTATAAAAACAAAAAATGAGCAAACAAAGAAAGTGCTACAACTACACATTATATGATGTTTTAACCTGTGAATTTCATTTATTTATTTATTTTTTTAAATGTAAAGTAATTTCAAATCAGATGATTGCAACACGCTCCAAAAATGTTGGAGCGTGTTGCAATCTTATCAAACTTATTAAGCATTTGGGCACTGAAGACACAAGCTTGTTAAGTTTAGAAAGTGGAATTTTCCCCCATTCATCCATTCTGTAGGTCTTTAGCTGCACAATTGTACGGGGTCTTCGATGCCGTATGGTGTGCTTCATAATGCACCACACATTCTCAATTGGAGACCGGTCAGGACTGCAGGCAGGCCAATCTAGCACCCGCACTCTCTGCTTACACAGCCATGCACTTGAAATCCGGCCAGTGAGTGGATTGAAGTTGTCCTGCTGGAAAATGCAGGGACGTCCCTGGAAAAGACGGTGCTGGATGGCAGTATATGTTGCTCCAATATTTGTACATATCTGTCTGTATTCATGGTGTTCTCACAGATGTGCGATTTACACATGCTATGAGCTCTGACACACCCCTGGCCCAAACAGACACTGCCTTTTGGACCTAACACTAATAACTGCTTGGATGGTTCTTTTCCTCTTTGGCCCGGATAACATGATGGCTTGTTTTTCAAAAACTATTTGAAATATGGACTCATCGGACCAAAAAATACAGTTCAACTATTCTACTTTCCATTTATGATGAGGCCGAGCCCAGAGGAGTCGGCAGCGCTTCTGGACAGTGTTGATGTACGGCTTCTGCTTTGCAGAGTAAAGTCTTAAACTTGCATCTGTGGATGCAGCAGTGAGTGGTGTTGACTAATAAAGGTTTACTAAAATAATCCCAAACTCATGTTCATGATATCCATTACAGATGAATGCCGTTTTGTATCTGTGTTTGAGTGACGTCTGAGGGATCAGAGATCATGCGCATTCAGAAATGGTTTTCGTCTTGCCCTTCATGCACCAAGATTTGACCAGATTCCTTGAATCTTTTAAATAAATTGTGCACTGTAGAGGGTGAAATGCCCAAAATCCTCCAATTCGTCTTTGGGGAACATTGTTTGTAAACTGCTGGATTATTTGCTGAAGCGTCTGTTGGTAAATTGACAAGTCTTGAATGATCCTTGCTCTCGATGTTCTAAGCTGTTTTT
This sequence comes from Xyrauchen texanus, assembly GCF_025860055.1. Lineage (NCBI taxonomy): Eukaryota > Metazoa > Chordata > Actinopteri > Cypriniformes > Catostomidae > Xyrauchen > Xyrauchen texanus. The sequence continues at coordinate 4,400,710 of NC_068324.1, forward strand.
GGAGGCTCCTTTTGTTCAATGACACGATTGCCTCACCTGTTTAACATCTCCTGTTTCACATCGCCTTGTTATTTCAACTCGTCAGATTGTTATTAGTGTTAAATTGCCCCTCTCAACTTTTTTGGAGCGTGTTGCCATCATCTGATTTTAAATTACTGTACATTTTCAAATAAAAACAATGAAATTCACAAGGTAAAACATCATATAATGTGTAATTGGAGTGCTTTTAATGTAGAAAAGGGTGAATATACTTTACAAATCACTCCTTTCATAAGAGTATTGTGGAATGCTATTCAGAACTTAAAGGCTGAAAAACACGTACAATACATAATTGACCAACTATATACTGCAGATACAGTTATAGTAGTATGGTAGTATTCTATTTCCAATTTGGTCAAATGCTAAAATGTGCATACTATTCACAGTATACAAATACACATAAGAAACAGTAAGAATAGTATGGTAGTATACTATTCCAAATTCAGTCAAAGGCTAAGTATGCTATTCCACACATAATCCGAGTCTCATTTCACATCTAACCACAGACAACAGATGGCGCTACTCGCTAGAACAATGACACACAGACACAGATTCTCTGCCTGAAGACCCCTGACCTCTTATGCAGTGGGTTGTTTTTGGTTGTCACTTTGACAAATCCAATCGGTGATGAAGTGGCTTTCGATAATGCCCTGTCATTGGCAAACATGTCATTCTTATTGATTGACAGACAACCATATATTCAGTTACACAAACTTTCCCTCTGTCTTTCCCTATTTGTCCTTCTGGCCAAATCAATAACTCTCATTAGGCCAGCTACATGTGTATCCAGTGGATTTAGGTCAAACTTTGGTTATCTTGATGATTTTAAATCCAAATTACATATGAACTTAATCTCTGACTTCCTTGACCTCTGACCTGTACCCAGCTAGCCACCCTGTAATGAATACAAAACTTAATTACAGATATATGACACCACATCAATCCCTTTCATTACTGTACAGTGTTGCAGGCGCTTAGAACCATGTGATATATGACGTGAATATAGGATAGGCATTCCAGGTCACAAAACTCTCTCTTACTCATTCATGTTCTCTATTCATGGATCTGAGGTTTCCTCCTCATGCAAGAGTTTCCGGGATACATGCTTCTCAGCACGCACTGCTTTTGCACTGTGAGGTCAGAGACACTTGGACCAATCACTGAGAGATAAAAGATCAAACACACACTTCATAAAGCAGGTTATTTCCTCTTAAGTAAGTATAAGAAATAGTAAGAGGGGTACGGTGGTATGCTATTCCGAAATAAAAGGCAAATTAATTACATAGAGCACACAATGCATAGTATGCATACTATATAGTGCAGAAATAGTAATTATATGACCGTACGCTATCTCTAATTGAATGATATACTTCACCCAAAAATGTAGATTTTAAGCTGTCTAATGCCAGTCTAAGCTGGTCTATTCAGCAGAGAAGTTGCACAATGTGAGCAAGTGGAAACCCTTCAAATTTGCATATTGTGAACAGTATATTATGTACTGCAGAAATGGTAAGAGTAGCATGGTAGTATGCTATTATGAACCTAGAATTCTATGCACGGTATACATACTATATACTACAGAATTAGTGAGAGTATAATGGTGTGTTGTGAGAAGGGGGGGCTAGATGACCTAAATTGGCTGATCGCAGAAGTCGAGTTTACTGTTTTATGAAAAACTGAATGCCTTTGGCAGTTGTGAAGACAGGAACAAAGTCAATCGTTGACGTTTTCATTGCTTAAAACGCTGTACCAGTCACGTTCAAGCTTCCTTCCAGGAGTCATTTTCATAAACACACCAAAACAGACATTACCGGTCAGCAAGGTCCGAGAGACCTTTGAAATTAAGGTTACTCACACACATACTCCTTCACAAATTCACTATACCTTGTTTTAAATTTTGCACAAGAGGAATCAGATGGAGAGTTGTAACACAGGTAAACAAGAAGAGTGGTTACTGTGGGAACGTAACTAGCGGAATTGTAAACAGAATTATGGGAAACAGATATTTCTTGGCTCTGTGGGCTCCAGAAGTCCAGAGAAATGGCTGTCACAGATCTGCAGTCCCACACCCTGGTTCAGCTCTGTGTATGTGTGTGTTAGGACTCGTACATTGTTTCTACACTTCCTCCATTTTTCTTGTACTACACTTCTGATGATTCTGGTGGAAGTGAGTCTTTGCCGAGAGTGTTGAAACGATTCCCACGACCTGCTGCCCTTCCTACACAAACACTCACACACTTTCCTAAAACAGTTTTTTTCACAGAGCCCTGAGTATAAAAATAGACCCAGATGAGAACAGTGAAAAATCAGGGATCTCAGGGTTTGAGAAATGGGGGCCGATTTCCAGAATCCATAAAAGAGATGAGCGTGTCATGGACGTATTCTAATTCTGTATCATTTTATTTTTCACCCAGATGCCCACTTACAAAGTTAAGGTTTCTTCCAACAAAAACAGCCGTAATTAAGTTTTAAATAAGCATTTTGGACCCTCTCACTAACCCTCAGAATTTAAAGTTGCACTACGTAACTTAGTGCTGTCTAGTGACATCTATGGTTGAAACTTGTGGAAGAATATGTTACGTTAGTCGTGTTCAGGCACTGCTTTTCTGGTGGATGAATCTCCCAATTTGAGCTTACCTGAACATCGACTGTGTGTGTGATTCGTGACTGAATACGGAGTCATAACGTGCTATTCTCATGTTGATATTATGTTTGAAACAGAAATATTACTGTTTTGATGAAGATAAACAACACTCTTATTTACATTTTGTTATGAATTTTACCCTTCATTTGCTTCTGTGACACTCAAGGCACTTTTAAACAGAGAACAGGGGACCATCAGTAGACCATAATATGATTATTCAAATGTTTTATGAGCTATTAATGTTTGAATTGTACAACCATTTTCAATTTAAGAGGTTAAACTTGTAATATATGGCTGATACCAGTTCAATAGAAGACTATTATTTTTATACTATATTGTCCAGCCTCAGTTACTACAATAGAACGTCTAAGCAATGCACACAATAACAAATAAACTAAAAACCAACACACACTCAAGTCGAAATCGTCAGGATTCGTACGACTTTTCTAATTAATTGGCTAATTCGTATGATATCGTGCGCCTGCACTCATTTGAATTCCTACGACTTTCACTGCAGCCAATGACGTCACTGGACACCGTTTCCCACTAATATGCGTCAATTACTTGCTTCTGTCATACACAACAACTTCCTATCATGTTTTCACACTCCACTGATTGTTTAAGTTTAGATAAGGGGGTTGGGTAAGGCCATAATATTAGTAAGTATGTCCTTAACGTCTCGTGCGCGGAACTCGCGCTTACTTCCGCATTAGACATCCGGGAATTTGCATGTGATGAAGTCATACAAGTCTACGTGAACAACATCGTGCGAGACCATACGAAATAGCCAACTCGTAAATTATGCAATATTTTTTATGAGATTGTGTTGCTAAAAACATAAAACGAGGATTCAGTAATGATGGGGATAAAATATACATTATTAAATGTAAAAATAATATGCTTAAATATGCAATAGAACAATTACAAGTCAAGTTCATTAGTTATTAAACATGTCACAGTAACTTCACCGGAAAACATGGATACATTGCGATTGGTTAATGCATGAATAATGTATGAGATGCATTAACCATGATGAGCAACATAAGCTCCAACAAGCCGTTTTTGCAGCCTAGTTCCACAAATGTCTGGGTCATACTCAAAAATCACTGTCATGATTACTGTGAGGGTGAAATTGACAGTGGAAAATGACCATACTAAAATGTTACCCTCTCTCTCTCTTGTTCTCTGTCCACCTGTCTCTCTCCCCAGAATGTGATTCTGGGACAGTCTGTTCTAAGTGTCACTTTAAACCTCTGCAGTAATCCTGCTGAGTTCTTCATTCAGAGTGACTGATGTCTATGCTGTGTGTGTTGGGTCAGGAGAGAGCGCTTAGTGTGCAGGTGCATATTAGTGAAACCACACACACACACACACACACACACGCTCTTCACACACACTTAAGTGCTGAGTAAATACAGTTCATATTAGGGCTGAATCCAAGCCCTTGCGGTTTGATAATTGCACCATGTCATATCATGATTTCGATGAATTGTTTAGCCCTATAGGTAATATGATTTCTCATTGTGGTGGTGCTTTGATGATGACACCTGACAAAGCTTGCACATGACAAGCTGATGTTTTTAATCAAAGTCATTCCAAACTTTGCTGCAACTAGAGGCAGACTACACCATTCATCAAATGTGATCAACTTGTGTCCACAGCGCCACTCAATTCATTCAGTTATAACTGCGAGTTTAAGTTTGGGTGTTAAGGATTCAACGTGCATTTCACTGTATTTACAGTCAGCGAAGCTAAAATAAGCAAATTTGAGAAGTATTTTTAGTTTTTGCATGATTATTGCAGAACGAATACTCGACTACTCGTGCACATCCCTTGCATAAACATAGCAAAATGAATGTGTTTTCAAAGGAGAATGTATTAATGCATTGATGTGGTCAGATACTGAGCCTAACATAAGCTTGAGCGGTTCACTGTTGCTATAGTTACCAAACAGCATCTTATTTGGTTGTGTCTATTTTGATGGCAAAAGTACACACTCTGATTAGAGAGGCAGTCACAATTCTATGCAAAATCAAACTTTATTAAGCAATTAAGTGTATTAGTTTTAGTATGTGCTTAATTTAGTTAAAGTTGTGCTTAATTTGAAGTTTGTATTCTTTTCAACTTGATTTATACATAAGATCATGCTAAACAAAATTAAAAGAATATTCTGGGTTCAATGCAAATTGAGCTCAATCGACAGCATTTGTGGCATAATGTTGATTACCACAAAAATAAATTGTAATCTTGTCCCTCCTTAAAAAAAAAAAAAAAGGGCAAACAAATCTGGGTTACAGTGAGACACTTACAATGGAAGTGAATGGGGCCAATCTGTAAATTATAAAATACTCACTGTTTTAAAAGTATAGCAACAAGACATAAACAAAATGTGTGTTAACATGATTTTAGTGTTAAAAAAATCACTTATGAACCTTTTCTGTGTAAAATTATATCCAATTTTACAAATTCGTTGCCATGATGATATTACAGTGCAAACCCGAAAGCTCTACAGCTACTGAAAAAAATGACATTTTAAGCTCAAATAATACAGGAGTTGCTATCTTTTGTTTCGTTTTTTGCCAAGAGGTCAATCTGTGATGTTTACATCCTCTATCAGTCAAAATTCAGAGTTTGCCAACCACAACTTGTTTATGCAGTGGAATTCGAAAGACGCAAACTCATGCTCAATATATTTGCTGACCCATATTTACATGCATGTAGGCATATGAATGGAAATGAATGAAAAAATAAGTCCAGTGTCCAAACAGTCTTGACTACGCATTAACTTAAATGTTGCTTTAACAATGAGACTATAAAATGACCCTTCCATTAGGAATGGCAATATTGTTGGAAGGATGATAGATGAATGGTCAGTTAGTAGAAGTATCATGCTGTGTTCTTGGAAGTTAATGAGATGGCACTCAAGCACTGGACGTTTGTAATCATCTGTCCTGTGAAACGCTGCAATGGAAACCCTGAGCCAAGAACAAAAAGTATTAGTGTCAATCAGCTTAATGCCTGACACACACTCAGTTCAAGGGCTACAACTTAGTGCCAGACACATGCCAGATAAACTGCACCTCATTCGAGCCATCCATCAGGGTTTAAAGTTCAAGTCCAATGTCTTTATAACATGATTTAATTTAATGAGAGCATTTTTGTGTAAACAAATGCATGTTCTAAGGTCATGATATGGATAGTGTCTTTAATTGAAAAGTTTGTGTGTGTGTGTGTGTGTGTGTGAGTGTGAGAGAGAGAGTCTCAGAATGGGTAATCAACTGATACACCACTACCTGCGTCACTAAGGACAGAATATACCCAGGTGAGGATGTAAAAGGAACAGTCTGAACTCAACGCATCACTGGTGAAAGTTCATTTGGCTGCATTAGGGCATTTTGACGTTGCTTAGCAGTCTTTAGAGAGACAGGATCAGAACTCACGGTGAGTGAGCTTTACAGCAGAGGTTGGGAGGGAGAAAGAAAGATGCAGTTACACCTTCTAAGTGGCCTGTAAATGTAATATATATATATATACACTGTACAACTGATCCCAAAGTATAGTCAGGACATTAATAACGTGAAAAAGGGCCTGGGTTCCTCAGCAAGTAAAGACGCTGACTACCACACCTGGAGTCACAAATTCGAATCCAGGGCGTGCTGAGTGACTCCAGTCAGGCTTCCTAACAACCAATTGGCCCAGTTGTGGATGCCACGGTGAATAGCGTGAGCCTCCACACATGCTAGGTCTCCACGATGACACGCTCAACAAGACATGTGATAAGATGCACGGATTGACTGTCCCAGATGTGGAGGCAACTGAGATTTGTCCTCCACCACCCGGATTGAGGCGAGTCATTACGCCACCATGAGGACTTAGAGCGCATTGAAAATCCAAAAATAAATAAATAAAATAACGTGAAAAATTACAATTACAATTAGAAAATTGTTTTCACAACATCTTAAACTATATCAGAGTTCTCATAAAAAAATCCATAGAATTAAATGAAGCTGTCAGCGGAGGACATGTGAGACGTCTATTTCTCAAACTAGAGACTCTGATGTATCTTATCCTCTTGTTTAGTTGCACATCTGGTCTTCCACATCTCTTTCTGTCCTTGTTAGAGACAGCTGTGCTTTGTCTTTGAAGACTGTAGCTACACCTTCATGAAATATTCTGTTTATTTTTTGGCAATTTCAAGTATTGTATATCCTTCATTCCTCAAAACAACGATTGACTGATGAGTTTATAGAGAAAGCTGTTTTTTTTTTTTGCCATTTTTGACCTAATATTGACCTTAAGATATGCCAGTCTATTGCATAATGTTGTAACTCAAAAACAAACACAAAGACTTCATTAAGCTTCATTTAACGAACCAAATGGATTCCATCTGTTTTTGATATAATGGCAAGTGATTTTCTAGATCCAAATTATACATTTATCATGATTACTCAAGGATAAGGTGTTGGAGTGATGCTGCTGTTGTCTAGATTTGATAATAAATTACTTTGTTCAAACAGTGATGGTGCTGTTGTTTTACATCAGTAATGTCCTGAATATACTCTGTGATCAGTTGAATGCCACTTTGGTGAATTAAAGTATCAATTTCCTTCCGAAACAGCCAAATCTGTACATTATTCCAGAAATCCCAGATTGACAATCAAAGGTATATGATTCTATTGAAGCCATCAGTCCATGCAATTTGAACTTATGTTTTAAGAAATCTTGTTAAATAGCACAATTCTTGGTGAAGAACTACAATACCCATGATCCTAAAGAGAAACGCTCCACAAATCAGAGAAGCACAGCAAAACAAAGTGCTCCAAATGAGCTCTGTAGCGACCGCCCGCTCCCATGATGCACTGTGAATGATGCAATCGAGTCTGTCTCAAATGACTTATTTACCGTATTTGTTTATACCTGTATATTTTGCAATAAACATAAAATATGTCGATTTTACCATAGTTTTTAATTAGATTTTATCATTCGCAATGCTTCATGGGATTATAGTGTATTCCCATATTAAAGACATTTGAAGTACACAGTCTTAACTACTTTCTTTTTGTCTGATTTTTCAATACTTTTATACTTCAAATAAAAGTTTGCAATGGTGTGATTTATCTCGGAGCTGGTAGGTTTGGTTAATGGCTTAGAAGAACTCTTAAGAAGGATTTGATTGAATCCCAATGGAAAAAATAAACAGCAAAAATACTTCCGGAACCAAGCTGGCTGAAAAAGGATGGGCACTGCTGCACACTATTAGACCTAGGCATACATACAATTACATATAAAAATATATATAAAATATTGCAATGTGTATTGTAAGGCTTTGTGAATGCCTATAATTAATTATATAAACAAGACTTATAGAAAGTGTGACAAAAGAGGCTTTTCAATCAGTATTATTAATAAAATGCTATAAAATAAGGTATGAAGCGAGAGAATATCTCTCCATGCAGGCTCTGATATAAACAAGCATTTTATGGATGTACAAAGGATGGAATAAATAATACTTTCTGTCCCATTAGAACAGTGTGTGCCTTTTTCTGCAGTTTGTGTGTGTGTGTGTGTGTGTGTGTGTGTGTGTGTGTGTGTGTGTGTGTGTGTGTGTGTGTGTGTGTGTGTGCAGGTCTCCACTGAGAGTTCACAATGTAGTACACACTTCGTTAATGGGATTTTGGAGTCCTGAATTTTATCTTTGACTTACGATTTAAGGTTTTGTGCTAATTCAATATGATCTATTATCGATGTATTGCACTGAAAACCTTCATTTTGGATCAAATATTTCATTGTTTGTGACTGATTTTCTGTCACCAGGCAGGATGAATTAGTACGGAGCATCATTATGGAGGGAATAAAGAGGCAACGTACAGTCTCTGTTGTTTGTTTTGCCCTGGATGTTTTAAAAAGGGCTTGTTTCTGGTGGCAACTCCCAGACTCAATTTGAGAGAAACCACACGGAGGGTGTGTGTGACCAAGAACTGTGGCGTGATACGAAGTGACATATCATTAGCTCGTCAAACTTGTTTATCCTCAGCATCCAATCGGGTTGTTACTAACACCACACCTAGCACTTAAGGCACCATAACACAACACACAATTCATGTACAGTAATATCAGTCAACTAGGACAAACAAACTACGAGATGAAACATTAAGCTATAAATATGCGTGTTCCCTCTCATTTCTGTGGTTTCTGTTGTCATAAGTCCCACAAGGATTTCATGGCACTTTTTCATCATCATTGCAGCCCAAAATGACTGAATTTGCAGCAAGTTTTCTCCAAAATTACGATGCAATATGTAATTTTGCAGTAAAAACTCACAAATAATCATGGTATCCTTATGTAATTTGTGTCAATGACCTGTGAATATTTTAGAGCACAATAACTGAATATGCAGTTAGTGAGCAGAAAAATAATAAATACACACAAAAATACCATACATTTAAGAGGTGAAACCCACTATATGAATTAATGATATGGATCGGTTCAATGGAAGACTCTTAGTTATTTTTATATGCAAGTAAACTTTGGTAAGGTATAATTAGTAGACCTACAATAAAACTGTAAACTCAAAACAAAATGATAATTGAGTAATTAGACCTGTCTCGATTATTACATCACCTGATCATGAGCATTTGATCTAATCGCGATTACAGAGCACTTTAAATTAACATTTTAATGTCCAAATAAGGGATAAAACTATATAAGTGATATACTAGCTTTGATGTACAGGCGCCGTCTGCGATCCCGCAAATGCAATAGTATCCCCCTAAAATGTCTTGGCTCTAAAATACAGGACAATAGTTGTCTGGTAAGGGACGTCGTCATTTCAGCCAAAATACAGGATGTCCTGGCTAATACGGGACAGTTGGCAATCCTATGTGGGGATGATAGAATGGCAGCTGTGCAGCTGGATTTGTCTCGACACCTTCAAGCTTTTGTTTTGCTACTTTCAAATGTAGAGAAATGCAACTGTATTACCTCAGAATAAAGTTTTCTTGTGGAAAAATAGCTTACGATCCTCTACTCTGTTTAGTACTAATATCCTTCAGATTTTGAACCCACATCCAATATAGCTGTTCAGCAATGACATCGATTTGTTGCCAAAACCCGGTCTGTTGTAAACAGTACTTGAAGATCTTTTAGTTCTTTAACATAAATCACGCACAGTTATACCTCAAACCTGAAGCTGCTGTATGTTGCTAACAAGTTGCTAAATATGTTGCTAGGACTACAACTACTACAAGCATGTGAGTGATGGAAAACCGATGTGGTCCTTATCTAGCAATGTTTGAGGTATGACTGTGTAATTTATGTTGTAGACCAAAACATCCAAGTGTCTTACATTTACATTTATGCATTTGGCAGACGCTTTTATCCAAAGAGACTTACAGTGCACTTATTACAGGGAAAATCCCCCCGGAGCAACCTGGAGTTAAGTGCCTTGCTCAAGGACACAATGGTGGTGGCTGTGGGGATCGAACCAGCGACCTTCTGATTAACAGTTATGTGCTTTAGCCCACTACACCACCAGCACTCTTCAGGTAATGTTTACCGTACAGTATACATTCTTTTACTCATAAATCCAAAAATGCTTTCATAAAGGTCATTGTCAGCCATATCACCCTGCAGCTCTTGCCTAGTTGCCCACTAAAGCTAAGCAGGGTTGAGCCTGGTCAGTGCCTGGATGGAGACCTCCTGGGGGAAACTAAGGTTACTGCTGGAAGAGGTATTAGAGAGGCCAGCAGGGGGTGCTCACCCCATGGTCTGTGTGGGTCCTAATGCCCCAGTATAGTGACGGGGACACTATACTGTTAAAAAGCACTGTCTTTCAGATGAGATGTTAAACTAAGGTCCTGACACTCTGTGGTCATTAAAAATCTCAGAAAATTAGAGGTATAACCCCAGTGTCCTGGCCAAAATCCCCTGGACTGGCCCTTATCTATCATGGCCTCCTAATAATCTCCACCCCTGAATTGGCTACATCACTCTACTCTTCTCCTCTCCACCAATATCTGGTGTGTGGTGAGCATACTGGTGCACTATAGCTGCTGTCGCATCATCCAGGTTGATGCTGCACACTGGTGGTGGTTGAGGAAATTCCCCTATACTATGTAAATATAAATGTAAGGAATGAATTAAAAACTATTTATTGATCCCATGTCTCAAATGCGAATTCTCTCCTGGGTTTTTGGATTACAACCTGAACAACTCTTTTGAGGTTTTATTACTACTGAAAATTCAAATCCAGTGCCTTGCAGAGTCAAACCCCATCCTTTGAGATCTCAACTCTGTGCTGTGTGAGTTCTCTCGGGAGGTCATACACTTCACTCACTGAGATTGATCACTCACCGCTTTGTCATGATCACATCGTCTTGTGTTGTCAGGTTCCTAATCCTTTAATCTCTTGGCACATGGTCGTTTTCATTATCAGCTCTTACATAAATTCTGTCCACACCAATCCAAGAACGTCCTTTACCAGTGAAGGCCTTACAAAAAAATTATAATATACAAGAAATAATAATATAAAATATAATGAATAAAAATAGAAATATACAAGTAGGGCTATTATCAAGGACTTGGGCCAAATGCCTGGCTCAGACATCATCAGTTTATGCTTTTTTGCGCATCATATGATATAACATGACATTTGAGAATAAAATAATAAAATAATTTTCTGTTGTGGGAGCAGTTTTTGTGTTCAGTTTACATTTATATTTCCATTACATGTCAATTTGGATATTCAGAAACTCTATTGAAGGTACAACATGTAAAACTACATTTCCCAGAAACACTCAGTGCAGCGAATCCAACGCACTTCCTTCAGCAAATTTCAGTATAATGATTCTCAAGCCCGTAAATTAAACCATATTGACAAAAAACACATTCTTAATTCAATATTTTGCGCTTATCAACATTTAAAAACAGAGACCTACATAAATTGACCCACTGTCACTCCTTTGTTTTGAGTTCTTCTCGGTGGTCTCTCCGGAGTTCCGCTACGCGTCAAAGTAGCTCGGAACTCTTACAGTGCGTGCTGACGTAGTCACCTGATAATTAATATTAATTAGGAAACGCAACGTTCGATTGGCGAGCGTCACTAAGCCTAATTAATATTCACCATCAACTCCATAACGTCCCTGCAGAGATTCAGCAATCTGTCAGAGCGCAGGGCGCGCAGAAGGGAGTATAGAGGAATATCGTGATATTGAGACTTTTTTAACATATGGTGAATTTCTCCGTGGACTTTCTGCTCAACAGTCACTGTTTGGGTCATCAGAGTAAGACGGTCTAAGAGGAAAACATGTGCAACACTGAGAAGAGGTGAGAAGCCTCTCTCTTAGATAATAGTTATGATAATGTAATACAGTCTAAGACATTTGAACCATTAGTTTCCTTAACGATTATGACGATTATATCTGTTTTGTCTGTTTATCTTTTTAATATGATTTGCCAACATGTTTACACATTATATCATAGTTTAATGTACATCCACATTGTTATAAATATGGAATGCATATATATAGTACGAGAGATGTTGTGTAATACAATATATTCATGTATTTTCCATATACATCATATATTTTTATATTTGCATGATATATGCATTACATTTGTTATGATGTTATTGTTCTTATCATAGACTATTACCACTCTCCTTTGAAAACAGTAAGAATTAATGACAAATTAACTTTTTTAACACTCAAAAATGTGACATATATGAAATATTATGGATGGTCAGGGTGTCATTGCACTAAAGGATCAGACACACTCTGATTTAATGACGAGCAGGCAGGATGAGTGTGAGAGACAGAGAGAACTGATGCTATAAATATTTAATCCATAACCCCATCAACACATTTAGCATTCGTGAGATGGTAACATGACAGTCAGTGCTGACTGATCAAACGTGGTTTTTCCTAAACAATCTCATTTCCTCCTAATCTGCAATTTCCCAACCTGGATTTCAGAACGTTGTGTCCTTAATTAATAATAACCAAGCACCGGTCATCTATATGCATCTTGTTATGCAAGTCTGGACATTATCACTATATAAGATTATCTGAAGTTCAGGTGAGAGGCTGATAAACCACATTAAACCAGATTTACGATATTCTGAGCAAGGAATACGAGGACAGAACGTTATATATAAAACGTTATATAAGAGAGAGTTCTTAGAAAGTCCTTCTGTTAAGATGCACCATCATTGTTTACTGGAAAGGGATAGTTCACCTGAAAAATAATTTACTCACTCTTATGTTGTTCCAAAACTGTATAACTTCCATTCTTCCGTGGAACACTAAAGGAGATGTTCGGAAGCCACCATTTACTATTCACTCTCATTATATGGAAAAAGATGCATTGAAAATAACACTGTTACACTTATAAATGAAAGTCACACAGGTTTGGAACAACATGACAGTAAGTAAATGATGACACTTTTATTTTTGCGTGTACTGCCCCTTTAAATGAAATGCACCCTGCATTTTTTATGTGTGTGAGAACATGTTTTCCTCGCAGGTCATGAGTTGACATTCCAAATCCATCCACACTCACATTCATGCGACGTCCTGTTTCTCAACCTCAAATTCTGTTTGTGTTTTTGTTGTTAGACTTGGCGCGAAGCCAGACTTGCACAGCTCTTTTTAAAAACAATTTTTTTTAAGAATGTGGCACCAAATGAATCAAAATCCAGATGAGGCTGCAACAAAACAGAAACATGTCAGACTTGTTGTGGAGAATGCCGTTTGCTTGCTGAGGCTGTAATCTTATAGGTGAAAAACAAAACCTGCCCTATTTCTCCAAAATGTGTTTGCTGTGAGTTGAAGGTCAGACTTCACCCTTCGTGCCCCTCTGTAGCCAAATAATAACTGTTTTCCTGGAAGAAATGTTTTGGCTGTTTCCTGGTTATTCCTCAGCCACTTTTACACAAGTAATTCGGGCACTAAAGACGAACCTGAATTTAGTCTTAATCCAGACCTATACTGTCACCCCACCTTGCCCTTGAAGCTCACAAGGTCAAGTTGAGTTAGGAACGGCCTTCGTTGATAACAGCTACAGCCATGAGTTTGTCATAAATAACAGTTGTGATTTTGTTTTTGGAAAAATCTTAATCGCTCAGCAGCCGTGAGAACTACTTCATCAATAACAACCAGAAGGGTTTTGGAATTGTTTTGGGTTCGGCTTTTGCTTTTTGCTTTACAAAACCAACATTCTTCTTACCTTTATTATTGCTACTTCCTTAGACAAGCATGACATTGTAAACCCTAATTTTATCATTACTGTCAAAATCAAGTTGTCTTAATTACACGTTACTTGAAATGTCAAGTTTTGGGCTCATAACTCAAATATCTATGTCCCTTGAACTTATTTGTCTTAAAAATCTACAGGCTTAAGATTTTAAGTGTAAATAACTAAATTGAGTACAAAATTGCACAATGACTTTTGCTTGAATTATTTTATTATGTTTATTATTAGTTATTATTATGTTATTTTTTTATGTATTATTTTATTATGTTGTTTTTTTTTGGTCAAAAGGAACTTATGGGCATTTAAATAGTTGTTATTAATAGAGGTTTTAGCTCTTCTGAAGATTTATTTGTTTTGTTTTGTTGCAAACAGTTGTTTTGTGTAATGGCACCATAAGGGTGATCTGTGTCCCCTTTGGTCAATTTGGACCTGACCACCATTACAGTTCTCCTTGAGCATGTGCAACTGGAGTACGGGCATACATTCATTTCAGTGGAGAAATACATTTATTTAATGACTGACTTAAAATCGCCCATAATTTTCTTTATTTGAGCTGTGTTATTGTTTGGTTAAACTTTGAGTCAATTCAACTAAAATGATTAAGTAGAAACAACAATGTCTACTTGCATCTAGTTACGTTAACTTAAATAGTTAAGTTCATTCCACCAAGTTAAGCAAACTTAATTACTCAAGTTTTGGAGACGCCATTACTCGATTAAATTGAGAAAAGTCAACTTATTAGGGTTTTCAGTGTAAGCCTTTCTTCATGCAGAACAGATCCAAGACCTGTTTTTGTCACAAGACAGGCTTGTGTTGTCCTGGACTGTTTCATTTTTGCAAGTTGGCCTGTATCCGTTCTGATCTAGAGCTTATAATCAGAGACGGTGCAGGGGAGGGAGGTGTTTGAATGTCAGAGGGCGAGAGTGCCGGCTTTCAAAACAAGATGACATTTCACTTGCAGACACGCACTGCTCTATATAGGGACTAGGGGAGAGGAGAACGAATCAAGTGATCGTAAAATGTCTCTAAAAATCTGCTCAGGCACTGTGATACTTTATACTTAAAGGGATAGCTCAACTAAAAAACATAACTCTGCCATTGTTTACTCGACTCATGTTGTTCCAATCTGGTATGATTTTTTGCCGGCGTGAAGGAGATGTTAGGGAAAATGTTAGCCTCGGTTACCATACACTTTTATTGGGTTTGGAAGATGAGGATAAAATATACTATAAAATAGTCAGGAGGGTTACAGAGAGGGAGAGGTAACATCCTTGATCACAGATTTACCTGTTTTCATGAGGTCACAATGCAGATTTTGTCACGTGGGTTACGTGTCTGGTTGCTAGGGCGATGAAACCACAACTCCTCCCTTCTTCCCTTTCCCTGTTAGGTAAACTGTCTCAAGAGGGTTGTAAACAAACCACACTAGCTTTGAACAGCCATTTCTTAGACTGTGGTTAGTATTTAGTCCAAATCTCTATCAGCCCAGCAGAACATGTAAGAATCGTATCAGGGAAGGTTTTAGGACAGTGTCTGTCAGCTGATACTGGCATAAGAGAAGCCATTGTTGTGCTACCAGATCTGCTTATTACCAATGTCTGATTATTAGAATGTTGATATATGCTGAATGTACAGTATATGTATTGCCTACAGTATCATAAAACATAGATTATACATTACATCATTTAATTTCAGTTAAATATACAAACAAAAGAGTACACAAAAAGAGAGACAGTATACACCGATCAGCCACAACATTAAAACCACCTGTCTAATATTGTATAGGTTCTCTCATGCCGCCAACACAGCACCAACCCACGTCTCAGAATAGCGTTTTGAGATGATATTCTTCTCACCACAATTGTACAGAGTGGTTATCTGAGTTACCGTAGACTTTCGTTCAAAGAGTTCGAAGCAGTCTGGCCATTCTCTGTTGACCTCTCTCATCAAAAAGGCGTTTCCATCCACAGAACTGTTGCTCAATGGATGATTTTTGTTTTTGGCACCATTCTGAATACATTTTAAATACTGTTGTGCATGAAAATCCCAAGAGATCAGCAGTTACAGAAATACTCAAAGCAGCCCATCTGGCACCAACAATCGTCCATGCGAATATCAGACAATTGTGTGGCAGCAGTGCAGTGCATAAAATCATGCAGATGTGGGTCAGGAGCTTCAGTTAATGTTCAAATCAACCATCAGAATGGGGAAAAAATGTGATCACAGTGATTTGGACCGTGGCGTGATTGTTGGTGCCAGATGGGCTGGTTTGAGTACGGCGGCACGAGGGAGACCTACACAATATTAGGTTGGTGGTTTTATGGTTGTGGCTGATGCCCATTAACCCAATCTTGCCCTGCATGCAAACAGCTTTACCAGTATTCTTACCAGCTAATCAAGTGTTGTGCACATGACTGTGTTAATTAACCTGGTTATTCACTGCTTTTGCCGTCAAAACGTACACTTGCGCACATTGGATAAGCCAGTAAGAACGCCGGTGAAGGTGTTTACATGTGACATAAATCTATGTGTGGTGTTAGTTTTTTTTGGCTTAAAACATTTATGATCTTATTCTGATAAAGCAAAACTGTTTAAGGTGTTTACATGACCACGTTGCTGGACTCAAGCAAAATCGGTGCATAAAAGTGTATGTAAATGCGCTAATTTGTGAGACTTTTTCTACATTTTCTTTACATTAAATGAGGCAAATTCGTTACCCGAGACCGCCCAGGTGTTCAAAGGGTATTTATTTGTTCCTTGACAAATATGTACACAAAATTCACTCAAAAATATTTAAAAACAGCACATTATCACTCGATGTTGATAATCTAACAAAAAGCCAAATATCGGCTAAGCCATTATGTCAGTCTATAACAAATATATTTATAGATTATGAATTATAAATAGATAAACTAAATTAATAGAATTTATAGATTTGATGTTCATGTTTTAGATCACATATGCCTAAGTAGGAATATTGCAGGACTGCATAAATTAGTTACGTTTCAATATTAGTGTGCAACCTGTCTTTGAACGGAAGATCTCCCAGCGTGTCATGAGGACATAAATGTCTGTTATTACCATCTCTAAAAGCCAGTGCTGTAACTCAAGCCCTCTGGGATGTGAAATGTTCTCAGCCAGACAGCTATTTAGAGACGTGTTTTCACATCATGTGCTTGTTTGTGATCTGTGCAAACTGTTTGGGTCTGTTCTCTCAGATAAATCAGTGTATTATTTTCATAAACCTGAATATTAATCTCCTTAAAAGATTCCAAAAGGTGGTTAGGAATATTTGAAGAAATAGTTTTACATTAATCTAGCTCCACATTCGTAAAAAGTGTGTTCATGCTTTAATCAAAGTGACTGTCTCGAGTGTTGCCATAGTGTCTAATCAGAGGACTCGTCTTGAATGTGAAAACAGCACTGCAGGAAACATTATAAATAGTCTGTTAAGGTGTAAGAACAGAGAAAGAGACCGAGACCGAGAACTTTGAGTTAAGCAGACAACCAGACTGTTTTTGTGCTGTTGGCATGACAGGTATCTCTGCTATCAGCTGGCAATGCCAACCCTGTGCCATGCACTTGATTCATAGATGCTGTAGCCAAAGTGAAAGTAGCAAATGCAGATTAGCCTTGTGCCTTTATAAAGCATTTCACTGTCCTGTTCTTTGTTTAGTTTTTAGTGTAGACTGTTTATTATTAATAACTGAATATTAGTGTTTTAGTGCAAAACTCAGCAGCGAGAACACAATATGATGCTCCACATGTGCTTATGAAATGATTTAAACATATACAGTTCTCTTCAGCACTTCTGATGAGATGTTTTGTCTCTCTTCTGTCTGTCCTGTAGTTTTGCAGTGCTGGGCTCCAGGCAGCGGGCTCCAGGGCCTCTGTGGTGCTCCTGATGCCCCTCTCCCACTAACGAAGATCCCGGGTGGGCGAGGGACAGGCAGGGATCTCCCTCACAGCGTACTGCACAAGGTGAGAAAACATGCACAAATAGCTTACGTCCCCAATAGCCACCGTTGCATTCTTAAAAAAGAAGCAAAAATTGAGCACAAATGCTGTCGATTGAGCTGAACTTGAATTGAACGCGGAACATTCCTTTAATTCGCTGCAGGTTTAACCTGTGGATGTTGATATGGAAAAAGACCTGAATACCATTAACTAAGAGCTTTTGTAAATAAGAAACTAGGGCTTTTCCAAAACACACACTCAGAAAACTAGCCTGCAGTCCGAGGGACAAGAGGGGTGTGCAGAGAGCTTGTTTATCACATAAACTGTGTTTAGAGCTTGAGTTTCAATCTGGCCTACATATGCAAAGAAGTGGCATCGGGCACTCGAGCTCTGCATGCACCGGACCATGTGTGTGCATGAGACTATAGATGCCAGCAACGTCTGTGTTCATATGTTACATTTGAAAAGGTTAAATAGGTTTTTGGCTCACTCATACCTGTGATACACAAGTACACACACGTTCTGTGAAAGTTCTATGCACATGACTATTGTGCAATTGACTGTGGCTTCAGTAGCTTTGTTTTGGAGGGGTAAAGCTATTTTTCTCTAAGATTCTAGTAGTCTCACATGTCTTAACAGAAGAGATCTCAGCAATGTCTCAAACTTTGCTCAGATTTACCAAGATACCAAAGTCAGTTTAAATATCATTTTTATTCTCATCAAATTATTCCAATTATATAAGCTATGTTATCTACAATGATTTTATAGCACTAAACCATACTGAAACAAGTTAGGGTGGGACATACAGTATCAAAAATGTCATGTCATGACATGTAATGTCTCCCATTATTTATTTATTTATTAAATAGCTAATAGGTTGCAGCTGTGCTAGTCAAAGGCAGGTTACATTATGTGGCTCTGGCTTTAGGGTGCACCTCTAAACACTAGAGGCACTACAGCAACATCAATGACTTTTCATAACTTCCACACACACCACAAGTAAAACAGCAGATTGTCAGTCCAAAACACGTAATTTTCACTCTGATCCTCACAATGCTATCTCGTGACATATAAAAACCTTTACTTTTGCACATTACATATAAGGCGTTTGCATTACAAAACCAATCAAGCTTTGAGTGCAATCAAGTTGCACGAGTTGACACATGAGGAAAAAGTGTCGTAGAAGCATCACATAATGATGTGATTGCTTCAGAAATTGCATTTTTCTTCTCACTTTTGCTTTTTATGACACTATGCGTTAGGTTTAGGTTTAGGGTGGTCAGTTTTGTTGATTTAAATCTCAATAGAGCAGGAGTGTCAAACTCGGTTCCTTGAGGGCCACAGTCTAGTCGAGTTTAACTCCAACCCTAATTAAACAACCCCGAAGTAGCTAATCAAGATCTTCAGGAGTGCTTGAAGATTACAAGGAGGCATTTTGGAGCAGTGCTGGAACTAAGCTCTGCTGGGCTCCGGCCCTCCAGGAACTGAGTTTTGACACCC
This sequence comes from Xyrauchen texanus, assembly GCF_025860055.1. NCBI lineage: Eukaryota > Metazoa > Chordata > Actinopteri > Cypriniformes > Catostomidae > Xyrauchen > Xyrauchen texanus. The sequence goes on from NC_068324.1 coordinate 4,420,100, forward strand.
CTGCAATAGATCATTAACCTTAAAAACCTCTTCTGTTTAGGAGAACATTTAGCTTGTGTGCCACCCAGAGGATATTTCACCTTGAAACTGCAAAAACAATTTCGAAAATGCCACCACGATCACAATTTTCATGAGATCAGATTAGTATTTCTGCTAAAGGTTTTAGGTTCAAAGCTTTTAGAAATGGACTTAAAGCATCAAAAGTCAAATTTAGATTTCATAGGGGTTTTTAACCACTATTTCTACCCTCATTCCCTCTCAGGACGAAAAGTTGACTGTGACCCAAGCGGGGTCAGTCAGTGGAACGCCCCCTGTCCTGCACTTCCAGTACCAGCTGAGCGAGCGACTGTTCTCCTTCTGGGACACGGTTCTTTCAGACGATTCACTCTACCTAGAAATCCCTGCTGGATCTCTGCATAATTTCAGCCGTGAAGGGTACGCGCACACACATATGCCGTGTGTAGGTCTACATTGGGTTAAATGTTATCTCGTACAGCTCTATATTGAAGTTTACAGTGGGACTAGATCCGTCTGTCTTGGCAGGGTTTTGTTTTAACAGTCTTTTAGGTCACAGTAGAGAGAACGGCCGGTTTAATTTTAGTCAAAAACAGCTTGACTTGGTTTTCCATTTGACGTTTCATCACTGGTGTGAGATTGCGACTGATGCGTCTGACGGAAACAGAATCCAGTTGCTCTTGACAAAAGTTCTCCCAGTTGTTTTTCATTTAGATCCAGTCATGTGTTATCTGTGAGGACAATACAGACATTAGAACAGAAGCAGCTGGTGGATTGACAGCGTTGAGTGTGTTTGTGTATTCTGACTAAAGTTGTTCTGCGGCTGGTACATCTGCATTATTGCATAAGATATAGATTATGTAAAAGCAGCAGCGCGTCACCATCTCTCTCTCTCTCTCTCTCTCTCTCTACAATGCAGTTTTACCAGGCTGCTGGAGTTTGCAGAGGAGCAGTTGAAAGTCAGCTATGTGTTCCTGTGGTTCTACAAAAACAGAGACGATCGATGTAAGATCCATTTAAACACACATTAAAGAGATAGTTTACCCACTAATGAAAATTCGGCTATCATTTATCCTCATGTTGTACTAAAACCCTACGACTTTCTTTCTACCGGGACACGAAAGGACGATAATTCAGTCTGTTTTGACTATATTGCACCTGTCCGTAACTGAGGAACTTGCTCTCTGCTTGTTTTTGCAGTGTCCATCATGAAGACCTTCCACTACATGGGTTTTGAAGTTGTCAAACCGGGTCACCCACTGGTGCCAGCCCGGACCGATCTTCTCTTTATGGTCTATTCTATGGAATGCAGCATTTCTGATGAAGAGTGACCATCATCACCCTCAAAATGCCCACCCCTCCTCCATACTTCCTCTGTGCCCCCTCAATACTATTGCATCTAAGTGACTCTTTAGCTGGGGACTAAGACACAAGGGAGGGGTGATGCCAGGACGACTAACACTCTGATCGGTTCAGTTTCCGTTATTATCCCACCGATCATTTCTGGTTGGTCATTCCATCAGCAGGAGGTGGTTGGTGCTAATGGAGAAATCTAGCATATCCTTTCTGTTAACTCACACCATATATCAAACTGTCTATACTCTTGTATACTCTATGTATGATGCTCAGAACACAATATAGATTGCAGAAATTATAATAGGAGTATTATAACAGAAGGGAATGCATTTTTAATTGATTGTGAACAGTTTTTCTGTCAAGGTTTTGCTTTCGGTGGTGGTGGTAAAACAGGAATTTATTCTTTATTCCGTTTTGACAGTCTTCTCTGTAGTAATTTGGCTTTTCTTTTGGAGTTTTGGCAATAATTTTAACTAGTTAATCATTCAAAATGCTTTGAGGAAGGAAGCTGCATAGCTCTCTTTTAGCAACTAAGATGTGTTGTTTTACCTTGCTCACATTTAGCAGAATTAACCCTCTAAATGAGGCTGTGAATATTCATTAGAATTTATGCTACGTCCAATTCTTCTCAGGCCACGTCCACACTAATACTTTTTTTACGTCATCTTCGGAGCCTCCGGCAATGTAATGCTTCTAAGGTCGGAAGTAAAATATGTCAAGTAGGAATATCCCACATCAGACTTTGAATGAAACGCAGCATGAGACGAAAGAGCTTCAGGTTCATCAAAACAGTGCATCATTCCAGACCCCAACAAGGCACTTGAGTACTAGGTTAGGTTGAGTTTATTCTCAGATTGGCTTTTAAGTTTGCTTGTGATATGAATCCAATGAGTATTAGTTTTCAATTCAGGTCTGTTGCTTTTACAAGATGTAAAAACTTTGAGATGCATGAACATGTTTGTGATGAAATGATTATAGGTAATACTCTACCTTCTAGATAATGACATGCCTTTTACATGTAATTGAAAACCCCAAAAGGCCCTGGTCTTTTCTTGGGCAGATGCATAGAGCAGAGGTCTTCTTTATGAGTCTTACTGAATCCATGTTTCTCACCTTCTGTCTTCACCATCTTAAACCAAACCAACAGGAAACATACTACCCCACCCTTAGCCGTTGAGGGCTTTAACACAAGCACTTTAGGAAAACACATGCAATACAGCCAACAGTGCATTGTACATCCATTGCAGAGCTATGTACTTTGAGCCATTGAGATGTCTTGTGGTGTTTAGGAAACTTAACACACTTGCCAAAGATAATGGTCTCCATTCAAAGCTAACGCCTCAAGTTTCATTCAGATAACACTGCTGAATCTACCGTAGCAGCCTCGGTCCCGGCACAGTCAGGTATCACATGCAAAAACATTCCCCAGAGTTGAAGCATCAGTTTCTTTGGTTGTTGGTTGTCTAGATGGAAACTAGGTGCAATCTGTACATGGAATCCAGTTCTGGATACTTACCAGCAGGGTGGCCTTTAGGTTTTGCATGTGTAAATAGATCTTACCTTTCCTCATGGGCTGTGACAATAAGCTTTTAGATAATGTTTTTGTTCATCCACTTTAATTTTAATTTTATCTTGATTTATTGATTTTATTTTGTCTATATTGGTTGATTGATTTTTTTGTAGTGTAGAATTTAGATTTGATTAGATATTATCATTTAAAGACAATTTACACCTGTATACCTTAAATGTTTACCTTATTTCCAAATAAAACATGACAAAACACTTGATAATTTGCCTCTTTTCTTTCTTCTTCTCCCAAATAAAATCCAACTGGCCTATTCCAGCTTAATTCCACCATGTAACAAGGACTCCCTTATCAGAAATGGGCTGACTGAGCAATCTGAAATGGAACAAATACTACAATATACAGATGTTAAGTTCATTTGTAGGCCAACCAGAGGCTAATTCGCATTGTGGGATCCCTCAGGAATTTCCAATGACTTAAATTAGTGGTTTTCAAGTACAACAAGTTTTGTGGTTTTCATTACTTGAAGAGAGTTTCATGTGTTGTTCTACTACATCTATTAAAAACAGCTGGGTTTTGTTGTTGTTGTTGCTTTTTGCAATGCAAGAGGCTAAATAAGACTACAATTCTTCTCCAAATCACTGAGCATGTTTCACATCCTTGTGATGTTTGTAGTCCTTATTTAGCAACTTTACAGCACCCAAAGTAAAATAAATAAATAACAAAAAGAATTCAAAATTCACAGAGTTACTCTTTGACTTTTTACCTACTTAAAAGTCAAAATGCACTTGAAAATCTTATACATTCTCTTCTGGTATTTAGAACTACAAACTTTACAGCTCTAATGTAAGTAGACAGAAGATAGATAACTAATGTGCTTACGTTGTTGGTTATCAATGGTAAGTGGCCATTCTGGTTGCCCCATGTGTAGGCCCAGAGTCTGTGGATGTTTTTTCTGCATTGATTTTGAGGTAAAACCTACTGAATTCACATGATAAAAGTGTGTTAAAATTATAAAATGTCAACGTTTATACACGCCACAAACTCTATTTGGTGCCTTTAAAACTACTTAATCTGCTTCGCGTTTTGCTTACCAACTTACCTGTGGTAAAATCAAGGGCGTAGATACCATCCTAATAATCAAAACAATCAAGTAACACGCGTTTATGAAACGCGCTAAATATTCCCGCGCTTTTTGGTAAGCCCGCGAATCTTAACTGAACCAGTCTGTGATCTCTGACTAACACGTAAAAGCTCACGTTATCAAACCATACCTATCATAGTTTATAAAGACATTGTTTTCCAAGAGTTATTTGAGCATATTACAAAAAACTGTTAGCTTCCATGTTAATTACGATTTTACAATAACTATGGTTATATATTACAATACACTTAAAAGTTACCATGGTAAACTTCTGTAACGGTTAACTGAGCAGGGATGGAAGCTGCTCTTGACTTTCCCTAAAACACCCATATTGAAACTGACAGCCCACACCAGACTGAATGTAGTGGGTTAAACACTATTCACATTCGCTGCAGACATTTCCAGAAAAACGCCTTTACGTTTCATCCATTATTCAATGTATAACACCAGCTGTTGGTTGAAGCTAAGAAAGGAACCTTCCTCGCTACCTTGCACAACATTATCAGAACAAAACCAGACAAACAAATGCATCTTTTCTTTTTGTGTTTAATAAAGAAAATGACAGATCGACAGACAGAGCAATATGAATTTCTCTACAAATCCCAGCAGGCTTTCGTTTGTTTTTTTTAATAGAAAACAAGGTGCAGGGTTTATTTATTTATTTGTCTTTTTCCTTCTGATCCTTCTCCTTCTTGTCTTTCTCTGCTTTGGCCTCTTCCGCTTCATGTTTCTTGATCAGTTCTTCCACTTCCTTCTGCTTGAGGACTTTGATTCTGGTCTTGCCGTTCTCTCGTGTCAGTGTGGCGATCTCGACTGCACAGATGGACACAGAGCAGACAGGCATGGTTTAGAACAGCTGAAGCATAATTTTTAACAGGACCGTTTTAACTACAGTAGATTTTTCTTTACTGAAGTTGAGTGTTGTTTTAACTGTAGTGCTCAAGAGTGTGATCAGCTGCATTAGGTTGAGAGCTTAGATGGACTGTGCGTCTGTCATGATCATTCATAATGCAGAACTTTGCTCTACACCAGCCTGTCTCCATCCAACAGCCTCGTCTGAACACTAAAAAATTTATTCCATCGCCCTCATGCCAAACACACACACACACACACACCTTTCTCTGCTGAAAGCTTGCTGACATCCATGGTCTTGTTCAGCACTTTGACTGCGAGAGCAAGGGCAGCTGATAGAGACATCTCACCCTCTTTATAGTCCTGTTTTAGCATTGACACGGCAGCCTATAACACACACACAAATACACACGTTAAACCTTTGAAAACCTTCGAAAAAATCTCACTTTTAGTTCAAAGAGTAGAGGGGTCCAGGATTGACCAACAGGCTATCAAAGCGAAGTGTGTTGGCGCCATCTACAGGACAAATTATTATATTACTACAGTTCACTAGTAGCTGGAAATGGTGGTGTCAGATTTGATAAGAATTCTTTCAAACAGGTTCTTTTTAAGATTCTTTTGAAATGATTCACAAAGAATTGAGAAATCAGTCAACTGTTGGATGATATGTTGGGCATGATTAAACACTGAAACAACATTATTTGATGTGACATATTCAAGGACTTCGAAACAAAACTAAAGTGAGAACTCGTCGTTATCGTCACAAGATTTAAACTAAGTGTATTAACATGATTTTAGCATGATAAAATCACTTACTAATCTTTTCTGTGTGAAGTTATATCCAATTTTACAACTTCGTTCCTTCACAATGGTAAATATAGAACACTGTACATATACAGCATGTTCATAAGAGTAACTGTGACATACTCAATACATTTTTCTACCCAATTTTGGAATGCCCAATTACCACTACTTAGTAGGTCCTCATGGTGGCGCGGTAACTCTCCTCAACCAGGTGGCGGAGGACAAGTCTCAGTTGCCTCCACTTCTGAGACTCCATCTTATCACGTGGCTTACTGTGCATGACACCGCGGAGACTACACATGTGGTGGCACGTACTATACTCCGCGATCCACGCACAATTTACCACGCACCACATTGAGAGTGAGAACCACTAATCACAACCACGTGGAGGTTACCCCATGTGACTCTACCTTCCCTAGCAACCGGGCCAATTTGGTTGCTTAGGAGACATGGCTGGAGTCACTCAGCATGACTCCAGGGGTGGTAGTCAGTGTCAATACTCTATGAGCTGCCCAGGACCCCACTACTTGATGAATTGTTAAATTAAATGTTTTAATGTTTCTTTCAATTCCATGTCCCCAATTACTTTCAGGTGCAGTGCAATTCCCACTCCAGATGGGAGCATTGAACCTGCATCCCTGATGTCAAGAGTCCAGAGGATCTTCTTAAAAAAATTTATCTGTGCAACTTTCAACAGAAGTAATTCTCACAAACTGTTCCAGCTGATCAACTTCATTGACTGTTAAATTTATAATTTTTTAAATGGTAGTGCATTCGGATAAGTAGTGCTGACAAGATGTGCTACCCCGGTTTGTACCATTAATATTAAAGTGGTTGTGCAAGGGGGCCCCTCTACCCAGGTCTGACAAGCACACACAAAATAACAACAAAAACCACTTGCCCACGCTTAAGATCGCATCCTAGTACCAGCCCTGTTCTAAAGTTAAAAAAGGCACAATAATATTGTAAAATGTTTACATGCATGTTTCTGCATTGTGATTAGAACTGACTTTATGGGATATGATGTTCTATTCGGTGCAGATAAATGCATTAGGTTTTGATCAGATAATGTCAGTCACTTTTAGTAACAGCCTTAATGCTGCAGAATATGTGCGTTTCACTCACTGCACTGTTGTTGCCGATACATGTGGCTTTCCAGCCTCCGTAGTTTCCACTGGGGTCACTCTGATAGAGCTGGAATCCGTAATGTTTGTCCCACCCCATATAAAGCAGAGACACACCAAAGGGCCTCTTACCTGATCACACACACACACACACACACACACACACACACACACAGTTTACACTCAGCAGCCCAAAGCTTTGCCAGGACCATATTAGATGTCAAAAATACACTATTAATGCAAAATCTTGGCTTAATTTTGCAGTCATACCTCCAAACTGTGTGTAAGCCTGTTTGATGTCACAAAGTGCAGTAACGAGCTGCTCGCAGGGGATGGGCTCCTGATACTGCAGGAGATACCTGCCAACACACAGGCGTGAATTTCAGGTAATTTTCCACCATATTTTTGGCACAAAAGCTTGAAATTAGTTGGAAGAAATTACCAGACATAAATGTTTCACCACATAAAGTTCTGGGGTTAGGACAAATAAAAAGCAACCTTTTAGCTTGCTAACTAAAAACATTAGAGAGGTCAGACTGCAGTTTTTATATTGCAATGCAAACCATGCATTGGGTTGTAATTACTACAAATGTAGTCAGGAGGACACTGGCCAGAAGATTGATTCATTTGCCAACTAATCTTCACTCACACTTAGTTCTTGGTAGGAGTGAAATTTGGACCCTGCCAATCCTTTTGGCTGGCAAACAACACAACACTGCTTTGAAAGGTGTCCAAACAAGGCTTAACTCACCTCTGTGCAATAAGTCTCAGTTCGTTCGTGAGGACGTTGGCGTCTGAGGTAATTCCTGCTACACTGCATGCCATGTCTCTGCATTACACACACACACACACACACACACACACACACAACAACATTTATTCATACATATTGCTCAAGCACAGAAATGAACATACCTACACCCTCCAAATTAATTTTACTCCTCTGAGGGGAGCAACAGAACTAAAAATGTTGTCAACGAAATTACTGATGAATGTCAGTATGTCAATTATTATTATTCTTGTTTTTTATTTTATTTAGATTCACATAATCCAATCCAGCAGCTTGAGCTGCATGAGCTAAAAAAAAGGGCTGAACGCCTGTAAAATTATTTTTAACCGGGCATTTTCCCGGTGGGCCGATGCACTTTGGGGCCCATCAGGGGCGGACTGGCCATCGGGAGAACAGAACGGGCCAGCCTTGAAATGGGACGAATGGGCCGCTATAAGCTCAAATGAGCCGTCGCATTATGCAGAATAGACCACAAAACAGCACCGCGTTATGCAGAAAAGGACAGCGAACACCCACCCCGCTCAACTTTTGGGCAAGTTCCTATGTAAAATCCCGGGCCGATTTATCTTCCCAGTCAAGCCCTGCCTGAACTCCGATATTTACACTGTCAGTATTGGTTCTGATTTGTTGTTGCTCTAGTAACCGAAGCATGAGCTGTAAAGGCAAAGCCCTCTTCCGGAAAGGGGGCGGGGAGCAGCAGCTCATTTGCATTTAAAGAGACAGTGTGTTTTTGATTCCACCCAAAAAGAGGCATTTATAACATGGTATAATTAATTAACCGTGGGGTATTTTGAGCTGAAACTTTCACATTCTGGGAACACCTGAGACTTATATAACATTTTGTAAAATTGGGCATAATAGGTCTCCTTTTAAGTAAAAGACAGTAAAATAATTAATATATACTTATATAAGCATGCAGTGATAATACACACAAAATTGGAAAAACAACAACATGCTTTTATAACAGGTAGCCCACTTATTTTGGTGTTATACGCTTGGCCCTGTCAATTAGGCAATACTTCTTTGACACATGTGATGGCATCCCTGCATCCATCTATCCATATCCATTTATTCACTCATTTTATCTTATACAAGTTCGTAGGGTGAACTCTGCGGCATAAACGTTCTTTATTTCAATGTGCACTTTCTTTCCCTTTAATCTTGCGTGCTCCGCGTCTGTTGCAAGAAGGTTCATGTAATATGAGACCGACACATTGGGTATTCATTTATAATGATAATCGATTCTTAAATTTCGTAAACGATGCGTCGAAATTTCTTTAATAGACCGATGCACAGCGATGCATGCCTTTATGCTGCCCTTTATGAGCTTTCAAAAGGTCTGATCACCGTTCACTTACATTGTATGGATCTACAGAGCTGAGATTTTCTTTTAAAAACCTCAGTTTGTGTTCAGCAGAATGAAAGTCATACACATCTGGGATCTTATAAGAGTGAGTAAATGATGAGAATTTTCATTTTTGGGTGAACTATCCCTGTAAACAGGGCCCAGCCTGAAGCTTTCAATCAAAAGTGAAAACCACAACTCACTCATTGAGTTTGTAAATCTTCTCAGAGAAGAAAACCTCATCCAGCAGTTTGTGGATGTTTCTCCTCTCGGCTGCCAGCAACACGCCATCATTCGCCAGAATGCCCAAGCAGGTGCCAGCATGACCGATGGCCTCCATGGCATATTCTACCTGATACAGACGTCCTGCCAACAACACAAAGAGACCCCAATTACAGTGCAGAAGACATTGTCAACATTCAAAATAATATTAAAAACAGTGGGCTCTTACCCTCTGGAGAGAAGATGGTCGTTCTAGAGTCATATCTCCGAGACTACAAATAAAACACACACATATTACAAAGACAAACAACAAAAGACTATTTGGTATCCAGAAACTTGATCAGGGTGTTATTTCTTGTTTCAAATGTGAAGAGTTAGTCAACCATCACAAGTCTTAAAGATATAGTAGCAACAAAAAAAAAAATATCATTTTAATTCTAAGGGTGAAAAAGAAGGCAGAAAATAATTTGTAAATTTGAACGACAACTGTTTTGGTGCAGGCAACCTTGACTAACTTTATTAAGTAGACATTAAACATGCTACGAAAGTGTAAAATATGGCCACTTTAAAAACAGATGTATAAAATAAACCAATAACATTAACACTCACCATAGTGCCCTTCTTTTTAAATTATTCCTGCAAACAGGACAAAACATGCATTATTGATCAGTAACATCCTTCACATGTATAATTAACTTAACCCTTGTGCGTTAATTTAAAAAGTTACACTCAGGAACTTAGAGGACTAAAATATCCACGTCAAACTACCGGCATAAAAATATTCTACATTTATATTATTATCCACCTTCACTGACTTGGATTTGTTAACCAACATCAGTCCTGATCATAACTACCAAATATTCATTCATTTTCAGGATTTTCACCCTTTAACTCTTGTATGGTGTTCGGGTCTGTGGAACCCGTTTTCATTTTTTTATGAAAGAAAAATTATAAACTCAGACTCATTGGCCTTGGATCATTTTCTGTGAAGAACATATATCAGAACACATTTTCAATGACCACACACCATACACCCCCCCCCTACACATTTATACTACATACATGATGTTCGTGTCCACTGGACCCAGGGCTAATAAAAGTGTGGAAAGTGTAGGTCCTGTGTACCTTCCACTCTGTTCTCCTTCTGTCTGGGCCTGCTGTTAGTATGCGCGCGCGTGTGTGTGTGTGGTTCCTTATCACAACTGATCAAGATGGCCAAAAGATTCGCTGCTCTGCAGGCCTTGCAATTGATTTTTTGAAGAGAGAGAAGCTTTGATGATGTAGGAGGAAGAGGTTTCAGAATGTGAGGATCATTTGTGAAAATTCAGAGTCCGACAGTGACTTTGAAGAGGATGAGATTGAGCATCAGCTAGTTCCAAAACGAAGAGGAGTCCCAGGACCAGCCCGTCAGCAGCCGGCTCCAGGACCAGCCCGTCAGCTGTCAGCTGCCAGCCCCAGGACAATGTCTCTGGAAAACTTCCACATAATTTCCAGGATGATCCGCTTTGATAACCGAGATGACAGACCAGCTCCACGGCAGAGAGACAAGCTAGCTGCCATCAGGACAGTGTGAGACAAGTGGGTTTACCACCTCCCCCTGTATTACAACCCTGGGCATAATGTCACCATTGATGAGCAGCTGATGCCCCTTTAGGCAGTATATACCATCCAAACCTGCAAAATATGGTATAAATATCTGGGCTGCCTGTGATGCCACTTCCTCATATGCTTGGAACTTACAAGTCTACACAGGGAAACCTGATGGAGGAGCCCCTGAGAAAAATCAAGGAATTAGAGTTGTCATGGACATGACTCAGGGACTCAGTGGACACAACATCACATGCGACAATGTTTTTACCTTGCACAAGCTGGGACAGGAGCTCCTAAAGAGGAAGCTGACCATGGTGGGAACAATACAGATTTTTTTTTTGAAGAAAGTACATATGCAACACACACACACACACACACACACACACACACACACACACACAGTAAAACTCTGCCCTTCATGTGTTGCATAGGCTGGTATGAAAAGGCAATGTGTTCAATGGGGCTGATGTGTCGTCTAGACTGACATGGCTACTGTATGTGTTCAGCTTGTGTTGTGTAAACTGACCTGAATGGGTTCAATTTCTAATGAAGTTCAAATAAATAAAAATCAATAGTTATGAAAAAGGGCAAATATTAACCATATATGCGGTTTATATTGCTTGTAATTTGGATGAAGTAAACATCTGTGGAGTATTTTAACATAGTTCATCTGTTGAACAATATTAAAAAGAAATGTTGAAGCCAGGGCTCTGGAATAAAAGCATAATATAATATAATTCATGATTTCATGCATGAATGGCACTGGGATCAAATATTGCAGTTTTAATGGGTTTCAATGTGGACATTTTTGTCCTGAAGTTCATGAGTGTAACTATTTTGTGTACAGTGTATTATAGATGTATTATAGAAACTGAGGTTGAAATATCAAAATTCCCAGAGAAATACACATTTGGCAAAATGTATGCCGTTGGCATTAACACAGCCAAAATTATTGAAAATACAAAAATGTCCCGATGATCGCACAAGGGTTAATTACAAACTTATTTTAATTGATCAGTTTGTGCTACTGTCAAGCACTAAACATCCATAGATCTGCAAAATGAAACAGAAAGTAGCATAACATCACAAAACACTCAAAAACACCTCCAGGTGTCAGCCAAATACACTATATTTATTTTATAAAAAATAATACGTACACAATGAGGGGCATACATATGAGTTTTAAACGCTGCTTTCAGTTTTACTCATTTAACGGAGTTAAACGCTACTTAGCTTTAGCATTAGCACCTGCATAACAGCATGAAGCAGCAACTTTTCGCTGTCTTTAAACTTATCCTTTACCCAAATACTTTCAAGGCGGCTCCACCGATTACATGTGCCGCTAGGGCTTTTGTATATTAGGAATACAACGTATAGAATACCAAATATAGTATAAGCATGTCATTTTCATACCTAAAGCCTGTGCTCGTGCTGCCTGGTCACTGTTGCGACTCGCGACGCCACTTAATAATCTCACAAGGTGGAAAGTGCGTCCACTCTGCATTAACTTTAGGGACAAGTCACGTGTGCTAAACGATGCTCTCTGATTGGAACCTTTCTTTAGTTAGCTGTTCTGCTAACATCTTAGCCTTAATTAAAATATATTTACACAACAATTGGAAAGTTACATTTATCAGGCACTAATTTTGAATATATGTACTCTGGAATTCTAGTAGTTTAGAAGTTTTAAGGATTTCAACTTGCCTCAGAATGACGCAAATTTACAATATTAGCACTGAGCCAAAGGGATTTCGCTTATTCATACTTACTATTGCCCACTTCCGCATGTTTTGTGCTGGAGAGAGTGGGCGAAATGGATTGAATAGCAACTTCTACGCAATACAGAAATGAATCGCTGCTCAGTTCTACAGCGCCTAGGGTGTACGGGAAGACCAACATCAGCCGTGAATTAACAATGACTGGAACAGTTTTATTGGTCTATTTCTTTGAAAACACATTTTACATGTTATTTTTCCCATCTAACATTTTGTATGAGATAAATGTGTTGCAAGCTATTTTGTCAAAGAAATGGCATGCAGAATTTATTCACAGAAAATGTGAATTATATCACTGAAATAAATGTCTTGAGATATCTCAATGATCTCTTGTGACTGCACTAGCCTAAACTAAACTCTAAACAAAAATGTGAGCGGTCTTTTTTTGCTTAAATTCTGCCTGTCACTCATTGAGTGCGTACTCATAGGGCGAATTCCAATTGAAAGTGATCATCCCTATGCCCTACTCCCTTCGAAGGACAGATCTCTTGATGTGGACACTCTAAATGCAGCATGAAAGTACTGCATTAATGTACCCTTCACTAATAGTCTTGTAAAAGGTTCTCTTACTTTTGTTTGGAATGAACATTCGAGTGAGTCCCCTTCCCCAAGTTCCCGCAGTGCCCTTCAAGAGCAAAATTGCCATTTGGAAAACACCCATAGAGTTGATGTTGGTACGAATCATTAAGGTTTAAAGCCAAAAAGGAAAATGCTCTCATCATTAATACCCTCACACCTTTCACAGATGTGTATGGCTTTCTTTCCTCTGCAGAACACAAATGAAGATATTTAGAAGAATATCTCAGCTCTGTAGGTCCATACAATGTGTGTTAAGTTCTACTCACCATTCACTTGCAAAGGCAGCAATAATGTAATCCATATGACTTTAGTGGTTTAATCCATGTCTTCTGAAGAGTCTTTAGGCATGATCATGAAGCTCTTTGTACTTGGTGTTTCTAATCAAGCTTGAAATCATGATGGTCAAGGAGCCCACTAATGCAAAGATTTATAGTTTAAAAGGAGACATATTTTGGTCTGTTCTCGCCTAAAACAAAATGGATCTCTTCCAAAAACAGATTATGGTTTACCAGAGTCATGTAGATGACTTTTATGCTGATTTCATGTTCTTGTTGGAGCTTCGGAAATTTGGTCACCATTCACTTGCATTGTATGGACCTATGGAGCGGAGGTGTTCTTCTAAAAATCTTTGTCTGTGTACTGCAGTCCCATATCTGGGATGGCATGAGGGTGAATAAATGATGTGTGTTTATTTTCGGTTGAACTATCCCTTTAATGCCATATTCAGATTCAAAACAGTTGTCTGTTGAGGGCACTATTTTTGTACTGTTGTGTTTGACCACTGTAGGAAGACACACTGCTGCTCTTCTGCTCTGTGTCAGTCTCAGTCTCAATGGTATCTTTAGGGGGGCAGGATTTTGGAAAGAGAGGTACAGCTAAATCATCAGCTCGGTCTTGTGGAAGTTCCAGAACAGCTAAAATCGCTTACAGCACCTATCAAGCTGTGTTCCTATATATTTAAATGAAAACATCCAAATGAAGTTTATGATAAAGTATATCTACAAAATCCAAATTAAATTCTGATACTAACTTCTACAATAAATATACAATTAGATAGATAATTTGATAAATTAAGTAGCCCAACTGATTGTAGCTTTAAGGCCACTTCTCACTAATAAGTTTTTGTTTGCAAAAACAATTATTTTGCTACGTTTAAACCTCTCATCCACACTGGAATAGTGATTTCCTCTATTAAAAAATAAGACTTTCGAAAACACTCACTTGTACCACATACTTCAGAAGACGATGATGTTAGAAACACAAATCAAGAGTACATGCAGATGAGCTTTACTGCAATCTCTTACTTGTTGCCAAAAGTTTGTTGCAGGTTCACCACTACCGATGAAATGCTGCAAACGTTTGGCACACATCTGTGGCAACTCTCAAGCTTATTTGCATGGGAAAATAATGATTTGCGGCAAGTTTGCCCGAACTCTAAGTGTTACTTTTCAACTGGAAACGTTTAAAAATGTATCGTTTACTCTACGTGTACGGCTCTTATCCTCACTAGAAAGACTCTTCACTGGGATACTCTAATAGGAAACTGAAAACAGAGATTTTAAATGAAAATGGATTAGAGTGGACGCACTTTTTTGAAAAGTCTTGGGCACAGCTGAACCCTGTCAGAAGTTAAAGAAACAAACTGTGATGGGTGAATCTCATCAAAACATGTCCAAGTTATATTTCACCCCAAAATCGAGAAGATGAAGACATTTCCCCTCCAAATTCAGTAATGCATCCTGACATTCATGACTGTTGTTGTTGTTTTTAATCAGTATAATGTCAGCACAACATATAATACCATGATATATAAAGACTTTTCAAATTAAATATATAGGGTTTTGTTTTTAGGATTTCTTTAAGCAAAATATATCTCCATCTTTCTTTTACCAGGACTTATACTTGGTACTCAATGGATTTCATGAGATTCACCCAATAACTACCTTTAGTCGTCATCATCATTGTCACTCATTCTCAGAAACAGCAAACACAAAAGGGACGATTATAATAAATTAACTGATATTTCACTGGATCGGATCAAACAAATAGTGCTTAGCTGCTGTTGTGATGGCAATTTGTGGAAATTCATACAGAACAGACAGCTGGGAGAGTTTTGTATGTGTGAACACTTTTACTCCATATCAATGTGCCCGTGTCAAAATCAGCACCATGAGAGAAGAATGAAGCCTGTTTTAGATCCCAGGCCTCATCAACAGTGAAGTCATCATGCAGTATTTGAGTTCAACACTCAAAGCTTTCACATGGATGGAAAGTTTCTTGACACATGTTGCAGGCACTGCAGTATGAAATATTCAAATCAAACTAAACAGCTCTAACTCCACAACCAGACTGTGAAGGTCTTGCAAGCTCTCCGTCATGCCAGATTGTGGAGAGAATGATTTGGAGAGAACGACTGGACATTTTTTTAAGTGCAAAAGAATGACATCCTTCTGGAGCGGAGGATTCAGCAAACAAGAGGCACAGTTTGTGAGTTCATACGCCTCCTGAAGGCTTCAAGGTGGCGCTGTGCTGAGGGGTCCATGGGGTGTCTATGAGTCTGATTTTACTACTGCAAAAGAGAATGAGCCACATACTTCAGGATTCCTCCATGTCTGAAAAACACCACATCCATCTCATTCTCAAATAGAGCCACCACGCTGAAACTCTTTCCCGTGCTCGTCTGGAAACAAGAATGACAGCATGAGGCATCACAACATGAAGCAGAAATAACAGTCCATACTACACCAGCCAAAATACATTCACTTAGAGATTAATTAGTTTAACACTTTGACATTTTTCAATTGAATCATTCTGTTCTGTGTGATATCTAATGATTAGTCAGAGTCACAAGCACCATTTTAAAAATACAAAAATATTTATTTAGAGGAAAATCTTATTAATTTCATAAAGAAATTACAACGTTAACAGCAAATAATTATTTAAATCTAAAGTAGGGCTGCAACTAATGATTCTTTTGACAATCAAATAATCTTTTGTTGTCGATGATTATCATTATCGAGAACTACACATTAATGCTGTGACAATTAATTGATAAAATCTAAATGACAGACCTTGTATAAACACAAACAAAATCAAGTCGGAGTCAGTCATATTTTATAATCGGATAATTATAGGACGGAATAAGCATTTAGTATAATAATTGTAACAGCAATATATTCTTAAAAAGACAGATCTTGACATCTGTACCTGTACTGAGAGCTGTTGTCTGGGTGTGAGCTCTTGTGGGATGTTGATGGTGAATCGCTCTTTTCCACACAGCTCCAGCGAGTCGGCATTCTGTCCTGGCAGAAACTGCAGTGGAGCGATCCCCATTCCCACCAAATGATTCTTATGAATCTTCTCAAAGCTCTCAGCTATCACAGCACGCACCCCCTGAAACGCACACACATACCCACAGGGGGTTTAGGGATTAATGTATCTGAGATGCAAGTATTCTAGCTGTTATGCAAACAGAACAGCAAACTAGATTTGTATTTTCTGAAAGAAATACCAGTGATATCTATCTATCTATACGCCTTCCAACACAGTGTCATTTCCAGCACATCTCAAATTTTGTATTGTGTTTAATAGAATTCGCGCTGAAATGACACTGATGGGAATTAAACTTTAAAAATTAAATATAATAAAAATTAAAAAAAGGACAAATTCTTGCTAAGGCTAATTTCATAACTAGCATTTTGTATATCCTAAATGCACACAAATAATATTTACATTTTTGTGTATTTCTTAAATTTCAGCATGATTGGAAATTCCGTCCAATAAAAATATTCTGCTCACAAGTGAAATTTACCTTGATTTACCTTCATTTTTGTCTCATATTTCATCTCAAGCATGCTCTTCACTAAAACTTTTGTCGACTTGGTTAACAAGTAAACTAACTTTTGAAAAACATTTATTAGGGGCATAACTGGTATGGTGGAAATGACGCCATAACTGTGGGACTGACATAATATATATTTAAGCAATATCACACGAGCAAGAGTGCGTTATGGCCTTACATCAGCACTGCTGTGATTCGGCCACAGGCAGAGTGCCGTAGATGATCACAGCAGTGGTGATGTAGGGCCATATTGCACGATTGCGAGTGTGATATTGATTATATACACAACAATTACATTTTTAAAAATTAGGAAAAATTGAGTAGTCATAAAAACACATTTGTGCATGGAACTACTTTCTTACTTGATGGATCAGAATCTGCCATTGCTGGTTCAAAACAAATGATGCGTCCAAGCCTTAGTAATTCAAAAATTTAACTTCAGAAATAGTATCTCGGCTTGTGCTGTTTCTAACAAGTTATTGGATAAACAAGGATGGATGTGTGTGTGTGTGTGAGACAGAGAGAGATTGAGAGAGACGGAGCGTGTGCGATCACCTATTGCCACACCCAAGCAGAGATGTTGTCAGCTTTCTGAAGGTCAACTTTCTTAGTTGAAAAATAGCGTTCAAGCGGGGGTATTTCTCGGTAGCCGGTGCGCAAGAGTCGATCACTATAGAAACCGCAATGTCCTCCACCATTTTAAACAGCACCAATTATGTAATTAATCAGTCTGTTGTGTCTCTCAGCTGTGATGATCCGTAATGCTGAAGTTGTTTGCTTAAAGCCGTTTAAAGCTATTTCCTAGCTTTAGTAGTAGAAATACAAGCAATCACGATGATCTGTTGTATGTAAACGGCTGATGCGGATTCACTTCATATCACCTTATTGGCTCATATTACACTCACAAATTATCTTTTGCCACCACCTGCTGGCGAACATATGTAATGTCAGAAAAAAAGACAACCCATAGAATGGCTCATGGAACGTCTCTCTAACTGGTGTGTGTGTGTGTAATATATATATATCATTTTCACACAATAACAAAATAGATCCTTGATCGGTGACTGAAATTATATACAAAAAAATGTAAATAGAGTCTGTATGTTAAGAGGTTCAGAATTAATTTCAAATTGTTCAGAAGTTTTCTTTCAAGAAGGCATTTCAAAACAGTGCTGGGCTGGTAAACACTGTGATAAAGACCACCACGCAGAGGAGTTGGTGTCTCGTACCAGTAAATAGGGTCCTTTAGCAGCCCAGTCCCGTGAGCTGCCCGAGCCATACTCTTTTCCTGCCAGGATAATGAGAGGAACTCCATCTCTCTGATAGCGCTCAGCAGCTTCAAACACATCCAGCTGTGACGGAAAGACACATCAAACCATGAAGCCAACACAATACCTCAGAGCTCACAGCTAGAACAGATCGAGATGGACCGGTTCAGTCTGGTCACTCACCATTTGTCCTGATGGAATGTGCAGTGTTTTAGGTCCGGTCTTTCCGATGAGCCGGTTCTGAAGCTTTATGCTGGCAAATGTTCCTCGAGTCATCACTGCATCGTTTCCTCTCCGTGCACCATAGGAGTTAAACTCACGAGGGGTCAAACTGCAACAAACATTTAAAGAAAATAGAAGTCATCATTAGATCATCTTTAACATATAATTTCTGGTTTGAACAGTAAGGGGCAGTTCATACCGAACACGTTAAAAAAAGCTAGATTCAATACAACGAACAGAACTGAATGTAGTGGTCTTGCAATGAGTTTATGTTTATACAGGAAAACAAACTAACAAAAAAACTAAAACTACACATACAAAGACATATTCAGTGTGAATGATATTTGTAAACGTCTTATAACGGGCTTTAGATAAATAGTGCTAATAAATAAATATATATGAATAAGTCTTATGGTGCATTCACATACAACGCGAAGAAAATGTTCTCCTCGACAACGCGCCATGCAGACTTTTCACCAGAGTTGAAAAATGAAACTCACGCAAATAAGCGGTTTTGCGTGTTCGAGTCACACCATTCACATTGATTTTGTACGTAATCGCGTCGCGTGAAACTCTCGCTTCGTGTTATATGTGAACGAATCATTTCTTTCTAATGACTAGATTAAATCAATTTACAGAAGCATTTAAATCACTCAACAAATCATTCTTACAAATCCATTCTACTGAATAGACTGAACTGATTCACAAAGCATTTGTAATTCACTCATCTAAGAGATAACAGCAGTATTCAATGAATCAGTCGAATGAATCTGTTCTCTCTACTGATTAGATTGAACTGATTCATCACAAAACTAAGACTAATTTTAAACAATTTGTTCAACATCATTGAAAACACAGTGAAAAACTTAATGCCACACAGGGACATATTGGTATACTTGTGAGTTATGACAGTAAATCAGTATTTTTTGTCAATTTATTGAAATAAACTGCACAAACAATGATTTGCTAAAATTAATACGATTTCCCAACGCCACAAAGAATAAAGTAGGACTGTAAAAACTAAACATCAGCGACTGCTAAGCATCTCACCGTTTGCTCTGCAGGTATTTGGCAGCAGGACTGACTCTAGAGATGCTACCAGCTGGAGAGATGTGATCAGTCGTAACTTTATCACCCAGAAAGAGCAGCGCGTGAGCACTGTCAATAGACTGAGGAGAGCACACCTCTTTAGACTGAAAGAGAGAGGAACAAGAGGGATGTTAATACTGTAGTAAAATACAGTGAATGTGAGCTGTTTGGAGAAATCTGGATCTGAATGATAATCACCAGTTTGCTAAAGAAGGACGGACAGCGGATGTAGGTGGATTTGGGATCCCACGGGAAGAGGGCAGATTCTGCAGATTCTAAACTGTTCCAGAACATATTTCCTTTCTGCATAAAAAAACAAAACAATAAAAAAAAACACAGAATTGAACAAAACAGACAGTTCTTGGTCATAGTAAACCGCAATGTGGTTAAGCGGATTGTTAAAAGTCAGATTCTGCGAGACGACTGAAGGAATGAGTTTCCTCTCACCTCCATTCGGCTCCTCAGCTCTTTGAATATGGAGGCGATGACAATGTTCTCCTCTGTGTGCTGCACTTCCTCTTTGGAAGGCCAGATATCCCTTAGATACACATCCTTGCCTTCAGTGTTCACACCCAGTGGTTCTGTCTCCAGGTCAATGCTGACTGTGCCTGCAATTGCATACGCCACCACCAGCGGTGGCGAGGCCAGATAATTTGCCCGCACACAGTCGCACAGGCGTCCTTCTAAATGCCGGTTACCAGACAGCACGCCACATGCCACCAAATCACCCTGTAAACGACCACATCGTTCAGGTTAACATGCAGAATATCCAAAAGAAAGATAGAGACGAGAGCTACAAAAGCTCTGCTTCACCTGTTTAATAGCGTCCACCACACTCTCAGGTAAAGGCGCTGTGTTTCCCACACAAGTGGCACATCCATAACCAACCACTTCAAACCTGTTACACATAAACAATCATAAAACATATTGAGGGTGTTTTCCAAACAGGGTTTTGCTAACAACATTTGTTTCAATAAAATATTTATTGTACACGTGATGAATACAATATATGTTATGTTGTATGTTTTATATTTATTTTCTGTTTATCAAAGTGTGAAGTTTTTTTTTTTTTTTTTAGCTTTTATATTTTCAGTTTAGTTCTTTTGAAAACTTGCACTTTAAATATATATCCTACGTTTCTTGTTTATATACTGTATATTAGGGCTGAGAAATGTCACATACATACATACAACGCAATTAATTTAGTATCCCGTTTTATTTTTACTTCCTGAAAATTCACACAATAGGAGAAAGGTTTCCACGAGTTGTTCCTGTGGCAGGCTACCCAGCCTTAACTCTTTCCCCGCCAGCGTTTTTAAAAAAAAGTTGCCAGCCACCGCCATGGTTTTTGACGATTTTCGCTAAACTTTAATGGCCCGCAGAATATTTTCTTCCATGAATATATGAAGATGCTATATATCACAATAAAGATCTGAGCCTCTGCTTTTAGGCAAAAAAAAAAGATTTTATTTTATCTTCATTTGTTCTTTTTTTTATTGCGACTTGAACAGAGGTCGGTTTTGTCAAAAAACAACATTTCAGACAAAAAGCTGATAAAAAGCATGTTTATGTCTGATATTTTGAGCTTCTCAATACTCCACTTCTTCATGTTTGAGACGATCGCAGTCTGTTTCTTTGATCAAAGAGTTGCGAACTCTTTCAAAACATGCGGAGGGGTCTTCCTTACCGTATAACACCTAAAACACGGAAACCCGGAAAATTCCGTGTTTGGCGGGGAAGCGTTTTTTCATAAAACACGGAAAGAGTTAAGGGCCAGTCACACTTGGCTTTGAGCACACGATTGTTTTACGGATCATGCTACGAACCAGGATATGATGTCACATGGGAGGTCTTCTGATATAAGTAAATAATAAATCACAAATATATAAAAATATATTTATCCTTTGAAGTGAGCCAAGAGGTCAGCATGTAATGTTTCGGTCTCCTATTGAGCACGTGTCCTCTTGTCGTACTAATTCACGGTTCAGAGTTCACAAAGCAAGAACTTCCGTACGCAGCGTAATACGAAATTTCTTCGCATGAGCTCGCGTTTCCATTATACTGCATTCGTATGCAAGTGAACTTCAGCATTCAATATGTTTTATATCTGTATGCATCAGGTACATGCCGTGAGCATTGAGACTGGGCAAGCATCAAGGTTTTGTAATTGCTCAATTGCTTCTGTCTCTTCATGTAATCTCAGACTTACACAATGTTCAGTGGGGGGCTTTGTGGGGGCCATGACATCTGTTGCTGGAATCCCTGTTCTTTTATTCTAATATTTTCTATTTGCAAAATAATGTTTGGGACTCTAACATTTATATTTCCTATTGACACATTAAAGCTGAAGATATAAATAACCATCTTAAGACAAATACTTTTGTGAAACATCTTATGTGCCTAATTTTGCACAGTGCTGTTAATATGCATACACACACAGTATATGAAGTTTATGTACCCGAGTTTTCTGAGGAAGGGCAGGACTCCACTGGTGTTCAGGTAATGTGTAACAGTCCCACTGCCGGGCACCAGACTGGTTCTGATATACGGTTTTACCAACAGTCCAGCCTCAACGGCTTTCTTCGCCAACAGACCTGAACCAAACACAGACACACAAACACATTTTTCTTTAGAAACACTATGTTATACACAGAGATACACAGTGTGACGACAGCTCAGATCAGATCTAAAGGTGTGTTGATGTCTGACCTGCAGCCAGCATGACGGATGGGTTGCAGTTATTAGTGCAGCTGATGATGGCTGCGATAACGACAGACCCGTGTGCCAGGCTGTACTCCGCCCCCTTGTGCAGGAATGGCACCAGAGTTCCCTGCTTCTCTTTAGATATGTGGAAGCCCTTAAATCCCACCTGCACACAGACATATAGCTCATTTGACCAGACAGCTCAGGCAGACAAGAGACACATTCTTCCAGAAAGTCAGCAAGTACGTACCTTCTCATTCAGGCAGTTAATGAAGTCTTCCTTCATGCAAGTTATGGCCATTCTGTCCTGTGGCCGTTTGGGTCCACTGACATGAGGCACAATGGAGCTTAAGTTCATCTCAATGACCTATGAGACCAATTAGGAAGCATAGTTCATTAACAGTAACTTTTAAAGCATAAATAATATGAAAAAAAAAATAACATTATAAAGATGTACCGTGTAGACATGCTCTAACATTCATATGCAAAACGACAAAAGTGTTTAATAGGAGTCCTTTAAATACATTAAAGTAACAACCAATCAGCTCAAATTAGAAACAGAATTTCACCTCGGAGTAATGCGGCTCTTCTGATTGGTCGTCATAATTTCTGAAGAGTTTCACAGCCTTCAGGTAGTCTTCTAAAACCACAAGGTTCCCTTCACTACAGACTGTCAGGGAAACAAAACACTTAAGAGTTAAATTATACCCTTCCTGATATGTTAAGCTTTTAAATGCAGTGTACACTGGATGGTCCCATACTGGTGTGTTTAAAGTGCTCCAGGGTGATTTCATCCACAGGAAAAAAGCTGATGGTGGCGTTATACTCTGGGCACATGTTAGCAATGGTGGTCCGATCAGGAGCAGAGAGCTGCGACACA
Source organism: Xyrauchen texanus (assembly GCF_025860055.1). Classification (NCBI taxonomy): domain Eukaryota; kingdom Metazoa; phylum Chordata; class Actinopteri; order Cypriniformes; family Catostomidae; genus Xyrauchen; species Xyrauchen texanus. The sequence continues at coordinate 4,443,224 of NC_068324.1, forward strand.
CCCGGTCCGAAAAACTCCACAAACCTTCCTCCAATTCCAGCTTGACGCAGGTGCTAAGACACACAATTTGAACAGTGAGTTAACTAGACATCTAGAATGCTGTTGATGTTTAAGTCATTTTGCTTCAGCAGGTAATTAAAGGAATAGTTCACCCAAAAATTTTAATTCTCATTTACTCTCCATCCTAGATGTGTCAATCCTTCAGCCAAACACAATAATATAGGCAGCATAAAAATAATCCATATGACTCCAGTGGTCTTTTGAGTCCTTTTTTACAATAAATCTGGAGTCTTATGATTACTTTTATGCAGCTTCAATGTTTTGGCCACCTACAAATCTTTTTTTTGTGTTCTGCAGAAGTCATAAACATCTGGGATGGCATGAGGGTAAGTACATTATGAGAGGATTTTTCATTTCGGGTGAACTACGCCTTCAAGTTAAACTGTAAAAATGATAGTCTGACCCTCACTAACGTGTCCAAATTAAACTGTCAAACCAAAAAGATATGACTAGCTTGTCATTGTCTTTATCACAACTTTTAGTAGATGACATTTTTGAGCTATCTATTCCTTTAAGAGCACAATATCATACATTAAGGGCACATTAAGCTCTTTGTACCTTTGTGATGCCCAGGACAATGTCAATCGACGTGGAAAGAGGATTGATGGAGCCAACAAGTTTACAACCAATGACCTGAGGCAAAGTCAAATACACTGGCTGACCTAACATGACTGCCTCTGTTTCAATACCTCCAACTCCTGTGAGACAGAGAGAGAGAGAATGAGAATTAGGAATCACCAGTTCTCCACCACAAAATCAGAATGTGTGTTGATAAGACCACAACAAAATAAGCCACATAAATCTCAGGTGTCCTCTCACCCCAGCCAAGGATGCCGAGGCCATTAATCATGGTGGTGTGGGAATCCGTTCCCACCACGCTGTCTGGATAAATAAACCCCTCCTCTTCCTGTACCACCTGACACAGGTACTCTAGATTCACCTGGTGTACGGCGCCAATGTCTGGCGGAACTACGTTGACATTTTTGAAGGTTTTTGAACACCACTGGTGAGAGACCGAGAAAACAAACTCAGCATTAAGTGCCTTGAAGACAACATTATAATAGCATAAAAGCTATTTTTTAATAAATGTCCTTGGTCTTATGCATGATGCATATGTGCATGTTATTATAAAGGGAAAACAAGTTTTGTTTGCTTAAATTCTTTAAAATGTAATACTCAATATTATTTCACTCGTCAATTTGTCAATACAAATAATACTTTGTTAAATGTCTTCAAGGCCTTCCATGTAAATACAAATAATGTCTACATCATAAAAGCTTTGTGAAATCTCTGAAGAATCTCACCTTGAAAAACTGCAGCCTCTCTTTGTTTCTGTTCAGCTCCAGCTCTTGGTTTCTCATCATTGTTTCCGGCCTGCGAGTATAAGACATAGTTCATGTTAGAGGTGAAAGTAAAGAGATATAGAGAATGTTTTAATGTGTTTGAGAGGTACTGCCGTACTCTGACACGGGCTGTAGGTGGAAGGGGCAGAGGAGGGGTGTGTTCTCTATTTGTACAGCTGGGGATTGGCCACTGGGAGCGTCAGAGCAGAAGCCTTTACTGCAGCTGCCCCTCTGACCTGGTCGATGACCCCCACACTGACTGCTGCTGCGGGGAGATGACCGACCGACAGGAGATCTATCATCCACGGGGGTCGGAGGGGTCTGGATGCCACTGAGAAATGGGACACTCTTTAGTACATATTCACCATCACACCATGTCCTAACCAGATGCAATGCTATAGTGTCGGACAACAAAACGTTTCAGTTGCTTTGTTTTTATTTTGTGTCACACATATGGTTAACTTAATCAAACTGAAATCTCATTGTTGCTCATATTAAATACAGGTTTCCAACACTTTATTACCAATGAATTTCCATATCTTTTCCATGACCTTTCTCATCCTGTTAGTAATTACTTAAGCATTAAAAAAAATCATTTAAATTCTGATTTTGGTGAATCACAAGAAAACAGATTTTCAAGAAATTGTATTGGTTCTATTTTTCTCCAAAATAAAAAAAGATGGCCTTTTTTTTTTTACACAGATTTAAAAGGTGTGTTGTGATTTTTTACACGGTGACAGTTTTGCATTACAGTCACACAAATTTACCCCCAAATGCACGTTACCGCACAGTGAAAAATAGGTCTTTAATACATTCTCATTATCGCAACATGAAAATCACAAAGACAGACTATTTAAATTGTGTAATAAAAGTATATAAAGACCATAGTAGTATTCTCATAGTAAAGACTTTACATTTTTTTTTTTACAACAGCTTCTTTTGACCGATACAGAAAAAGGTGACTATGTTACGGTAATGAAAATCATTATTGAAAACAATGGAAATAGTAAAAGACCTCCAGATTTCATGAGAATCACCCGTTTGTTAATCAGTTTGACCAATTCATTAAAAAGAATGATTTACTCAAGGCCCCTGCACACTCCCAACAAAATCGAAGAATGAACGCGTGTGACAATTTCGAACTAAATCTGGCCAAACAAAGATGTTTTTGCGTTCGTTTCTGTGTTTTATAACAGCTCACCAGGGCAACCTTTCAGGACAACTTCTTAATGGGTGCTAAAACCTTACAAGCCATTGGTCCACGTCATCAGTAGGTGTGACCTGGAGCTCCAACAAATTCCCATTCACTCAACATGAACACACAGGGGAGCAGAGTTATTAGCGAACTGGTGCAAACTTACCAACGTCTATATGATTGTTTGCGTAGAGACATTTTCCAAGAACATGTCGTGGTTTGAAATGCTGCTTCACTTATGTGCCTTCTGCAGCTGAAAGCCCTTCACCCATCTACCCAAGTGTGAGTGATGTCTTATCATCATTCTTTTGTCTGTATTCTACTGATTAACACTCTTTTATACACCTATAATTTATGTATATTACATATATATATGCGTGTGTGTAAGTGTGTGTGTGAGAGAGATGGGGGCGAGGCAACGAGAGGAAGAGTGGTAAGGATTGACAACTGTGGGAAATTATCTCTACTAGCTGTTTTGTGTTGCAGTGAGAGCTGGAGATGGATATAAGGGAAGTCCAGACTGCCGGAGGTGGGAGAGAGAGAGAGCCGAGCCCCGTCCTGATTTCTTCTGTTTTTGCGTATATCTCATACTAAATGGTTTAAAAAATTCTAACAAAATCTAACATAAAACAAAGGCAGTCTGAGTAAACATAAAATACAGTTTCTAAATTATAATGTTATTAATTTAAGCAATAAAGTTATTCATTACCAACTGGGCCTGTGTAAAAAATTATTCGACCCCTTAGTTCCTAAATCCCTCTATGAAACTTCCTTTATAATGGGGTTCAGCTGGACTAGACACACCCAGGCCTGATTACTGCCAGCTCTGTTCAATCAAATCAACACCTAAATATAACCTTTTCAGCAGCTAAAAGATCACACCCAGAAGCACACTTTTTGGCTTCAATAAAAATATTCATATACATTACAAAAAACTGTATTTTGTGTTTACTCAAGTTGCCTTTGTTTTATGTTATATCTCGTTTGAAGATCTAAAACTATTTAGTATGAAAAATACACAGAAATAGAAGAAATCAGAAGGGGGCAAATACTTTATTACAGATATTGTGGGAATTCTACTCATAGAATGAGACATCAAGTCATTTATAACACATTTTAATATCATATTACTTTGTTTTACATGTAGTCTTGAGCGTCCTTATTTTTAAATGTTCCTCTAAATGCCTCCCACAGTGGTGTGGTCGGTGTCTAAATGTTTGCAAACAGTAGGTCATTGCTCAGCTGTGCCAAAGGGATCAGAGCCTCTGCTTTTATATGCTTCCCCAGAGAGAGTTTATCAGGAATCGTAGAATAAGTTTCCACTGTTCGTATTCATTTTTAAATTCTGTTAACAACATGCAAAGCTTTGAATGGTCTAGCTCCTCAGTACTTAAGTGACCTTCTGTCATGATATATTCCATCATGCTCATTACGATAGCAAAATTATGTCCTGTTAATAGTTCCTAGAATATCAAAATCCACAAAAGGAGGTAAATCCTATTCATATCTGGCTCCTAAACTATGGAATAGTCTCCCTAACACGGTTCGAGATCTGTGTCTAGACTAGCCAGGCATACTCCTAATTTATCATTCAACTCACAATCAGGCTGCTTTAGTTAGGTCTGCCAGAACCAGAAACATTGATTATTATCTATAACTCTCCAATAAATTGAATGGCGTCTATGCTAATATTATTCTATTTGCATCCATGTTTAACTAACAAAGGACAATGCATTTATGTGAACTTCTGCAGTTAATCTAGGATGAACTTCAAAGACATTAGTCATTAATCTTACAAAATCTTTGTTTAAACACTGACCCTTCACACTTACGTACATGACTTGCACTATACATAATTAACTAATATTGGCATTACAATTCATGATGTTAGCCAGAGGGGAACTGGCCCCCACAGTGCACCTGGTTTCTCCCAAGGTTATTTTTCTTCATTAACCAACATCTTATTGAGTTTTGTGTTCCTTGCCACAGTCACCTTTGGCTTGCTCAATGGGTTTCTGAATACAATTACTATTTAATTACTTTTCATAATTTACAATCCTATTTTATCAAACTACACAATGATGGGGGACGCCTAGTAAAGACGCTGACTACTACCCCTGGAGTTTGCGAGTTGGAATCCCAAGGCCTGCTGAGTGACTCCAGCCAGGTCTCCTAAGCAACCAAATTGGCCCGGTTGCTAGAGAGGGTAGAGTCTCATGGGGTAACGTCCTTGTGATCGCTATAATGTGATTCACGGTCAGTGGGGTGCGTGGAGAGTTGTGGCGGATAGCGTGAAGCCTCCACACGTGCCATTCCTCCGCTATAACACGCTCAACAAGCCACGTGATAAGATGCATGGTTTGATGGTCTCAGATGCGGAGACAACTGAGATTCATCCTCTGCCACCCGGATTGAGGCAAGTTACTATGCCACAACGAGGACTTATAACGCATTGGGAATTGGGCATTCTAAATTGGAGAGGAAAAAAACAACTACACAATGATAGCACCAAATCTTTATAGATATTACGGTTTCATTTTCTGTTAATGCATGATTTTCTGTAAAGCTGCTTTGAACCGATGTGTGTTGTGAAAGGCACTATACAAATAAATATGACTTGACTGAATGAAGAAGCATTTTGCCGTGTGTGTGCCGGGGCCTTCCCAAATCACTATGGCTTGTGAGCAGGTTTTACCCAAAAGCAGTATATTTATCCAATGAAATATCTACGTGCACAGCAAACCTTGGAAAATGTACATTAATAGTGGAAATCTCCATGATCAAGAATTTACTCATTTCCATGACTTTTATATTACCAAACAAAATAAAGTTTTTTTTTTTGTTTTTTTTTGTATCCAATATCAAGATCATGTGAATGACACTGTGAAGCATTTCACAAACATTTCACTAAGGTTAAAAAAAAAAATGAGCCAAAGAATTACTTGACGGAGAAAACTTGTTGCATCTTGCAAAAAAAGGTGTCAGTCATGGAGAAAGACTACTTACACGCAGCTAAACATAAAACATTACCGCCCTAATTATTGTTTATTTTACAGGATTCAAACACATCTTTAGACACATTTATGACAATGTTCTAATTATTGGGTTTTAAGACATAAATACTATTTATTTCTTTCCTCTAAACCCTGATGAGCCTCTGCATTCACTCTCACCATTTGCTGTAGTCGATCTGCAGGGAATGATCTACGATGAGGTCTGTGGGGCATTTGGGGTTCACCAGGTTTGGATCGACTCCCTGCTTAGCTAAAGCCTCTCTCATGGCTGCCAGGTCCACCATAGCAGGAATTCCCCTGTGAACAAACATGCACACACCTTCAGCAAACACTCAACATTACAATAGTCGAGTTACTGTAGACAGAGGTAAACCAGGAACCATGTGTTGATAACTCACGTAAAATCCTGCAGCAGAACCCTGGCAGGTAAGAACGGAACCTCGGCTTGGTTCTGCTGCATCTGCCAGTCCAGAATACTGGTGACATCCTCAGTCTTCACGTAGAACCCGTCACACTTACGGACAGCGGACTCCAGCAGAACCCGGATGCAGAATGGAAGTTTCTCTACAATACGAGAGATAGAGTGTTCATATCAGTTTATATGTCTGTTTTTACCGCCTATCTAAGCTTGATTGAGTTTGATTAAGTTGTTTATTATCTAGTCTGTTTCCTAGCCCATCAGTGATTACAGGCAATGACACAATGATGTCATCAGTGAGTACATCATATACAGTGAGGAAAATAAGTATTTAAACACCCTGCTATTTTGCAAGTTCTCCCACTTAGAAATCATGGAGGGGTCTGAAATTGTCATCGTAGGTGCATGACCACTGTGAGAGACATAATCTAAAAAAAAAAAAAATCCAGAAATCACAATGTATGATTTTTTAACTATTTATTTGTATGATACAGCTGCAAATAAGTATTTGAACACCTGAGAAAATCAATGTTAATATTTGGTACAGTAGCCTTTGTTTGCAATTACAGAGGTCAAACGTTTCCTGTAGTTTTTCACCAGGTTTGCACACACTGCAGGAGGGATTTTGGCCCACTCCTCAACACAGATCTTCTCTAGATCAGTCAGGTTTCTGGGCTGTCGCTGAGACATACGGAGTTTGAGCTCCCTCCAAAGATTCTCTATTGGGTTTAGGTCTGGAGACTGGCTAGGCCAAGCCAGAACCTTGATATGCTTCTTACAGAGCCACTCCTTGGTTATCCTGGCTGTGTGCTTCGGGTCATTGTCATGTTGGAAGACCCAGCCTCGACCCATCTTCAATGCTCTAACTGAGGGAAGGAGGTTGTTCCCCAAAATCTCGCAATACATGGCCCCAGTCATCCTCTCCTTAATACAGTGCAGTCGCCCTGTCCCATGTGCAGAAAAACACCCCCAAAGCATGATGCTACCACCCCCATGCTTCACAGTAGGGATGGTGTTCTTGGGATGGTACTCATCATTCTTCTTCCTCCAAACACGGTTAGTGGAATTATGACCAAAAAGTTCTATTTTGGTCTCATCTGACCACATGACGTTCTCTCATGACTCCTCTGGATCATCCAAATGGTCATTGGCAAACTTAAGACGGGCCTTGACATGTGCTGGTTTAAGCAGGGGAACCTTCCATGCCATGCATGATTTCAAACCATGACGTCTTAGTGTATTACCAACAGTAACCTTGGAAACGGTGGTCCCAGCTCTTTTCAGGTCATTGACCAGCTCCTCCCGTGTAGTTCTGGGCTGATTTCTCACCTTTCTTAGGATCATTGAGTCCCCACGAGGTGAGATCTTGCATGGAGCCCCAGTCTGAGGGAGATTGACAGTCATGTTTAGCTTCTTCCATTTTCTAATGATTGCTCCAACAGTGGACCTTTTTTCACCAAGCTGCTTGGCAATTTCCCCGTAGCCCTTTCCAGCCTTGTGGAGGTGTACAATTTTGTCTCTAGTGTCTTTGGACAGCTCTTTGGTCTTGGCCATGTTAGTAGTTGGATTCTTACTGATTGTATGGGGTGGACAGGTGTCTTTATGCAGCTATCGACCTCAATCAGGTGCATCTAATTTAGGATAATAAATGGAGTGGAGGTGGACATTTTAAAGGCAGACTAACAGGTCTTTGAGGGTCAGAATTCTAGCTGATATACAGGTGTTCAAATACTTATTTGCAGCTGTATCATACAAATAAATAGTTAAAAAATCATATATTGTGATTTCTGGATTTTTTTTTTTAGATTATGTCTCTCACAGTGGACATGCACCTACGATGACAATTTCAGACCCCTCCATGATTTCCAAGTGGGAGAACTTGCAAAATAGCAGGGTGTTCAAATACTTATTTTCCTCACTGTACATGCACAGCTATAATCGAAAAACTGTCTTCATATCTCGGTCCAATCATACATAGCAAAATGTGTAATTGAAAATTTGACATGAATACGCCGTGACAAACCATATGGGTTAAATAAGGAATGCAATTCTGTGTGCTTAAAGGAAAAGTTCACCCAAAATTGAAACTTCTCTCATCATTTACTCACCCTCAAGCCATCCCAGATGTGTATGACTTTCTTTATTCTGCAGAACACAAATTAAGGTTTCTAGAACAACATCTCAGCTCTGTTGGTCCATACAATGCAAGTGAATATTTTCTGAAACGATTTTGGATGAAAACAGACCAAAATGTAACTTCCTTTTCACTATTCATCTTGCCAAAGCAGTCTCTAGGCACAATCATGATTTCAACCTTGATTACACTTCCTTGTGCTTGACGCATGCGCAGAGTGCTAGATGCTGCTAGGAAGTGTAATCTTGAATTCATGATTGCCAAGGGGACTGCTGATGTCAAGGTTTATAATAAAAAGTTATTTTTTGGTCTGTTCTCAACAAAAACTGATTAGATTTCTTTAGAGGACATTAATTAAACCACTGAAGTCTTATGGATTACTTTTAAGATAACTTTGTGCTTTTTGGAGCTTCAAAGTTCTGGTCACCATTGACTTGCATTGTATGGAGGGTGAGTAAATAATGAGAGAATTTTTATTTTTGGGAGAACTATTCCTTTAAAATACAGGATGTCTCCGTATTTTTGCGGCCAGTTGCGGTCTGATTAACGTGTATACAGTTGAAGTCAGAAGTTTACACATTAGCTAAATACATTTAAAACTCAGTTTTTCACAATTCATTGTGTGACATTTAATTGTCGAAAACATTCCCTGTCTTAGGTCGTTTAGGATCACTACTTTATATTAAGAATGTGAAATGTCAGAATAATAGTGGTGAGAATTATTTCAGCTTTTATTTCTTTCATCACATTCCCAGTGGGTCAGAAGTTTACATACACTTTGTTAGTATTTAATAGCATTGACTTTAAATTGTTTAACTTGGGTCAAATGTTTTGGGTATCCTTCCACAAGCTTCTCACAATAAGTCGCTGGAATTTTGGCCCATTCCGCCAGACAGAACTGGAGGAACAAAACAGAGTCAGGTTTGTATCCCTCCTTGCTCACATAGTTTTTCAGTTCTGCCCACAAATGTTCTATCGAATTGAGGTCAGGGCTTTGTGATGGCTACTCCAATACCTTGACTTTGATTATATGAAGTGCACCAGTCCCTCCTGCAGCAAAGCACCCCCACAACATGATGTTGCCAACCTCATACTTCGCAGTTGAGATGGTGTTCTTTGGCTTGCAAGCATCACCGTTTTTCCTCCAAACATAATTATTTTTTTTCTGAGGTCTTTACTGATTTCTTTAGATTTTCCCACGATGTCAAGCAAAGAGGCACTGACTTTGAAGGCCTTAAAATACATCCACAGGTACATCTCCACTTCAGTTGACCTCCTATCAGAAGCTAACTGTCTAAAGGTTTGACATCATTTTCACATGAACATTTGCAAGCTGCTTAAAGGCACAGTTAACTTAGTGCATGTAAACATCTGACCCACTGGAATTGTGATATCGTCAATTAAAAGTGAAACAATCTGTCTGTAAACAATTGTTGGAAAAATTACTAATTTTATGCACAAAGTAGAAACTGCCAAAACTATAGTTTGCTAATATTAAATATGACTTCAACTGTACATGCTGGGCATAGCAGTTCTACAATTGCATTATCTAAGTCTTTAAGTCTGACTTAGCAAAATTGGAGTGGTACAAGGTATAAGTCAGATTAAAGCATTTACTTGACATTTTAATAAGACAAATTATTGTTTTACTCAAACTGAAATTGAACTTCTAAAAGTGCTTGTAAACGTTATATTGCAGTAAAATCATTATCTGATGGTTAAAGGAGCCCAATAAACAATGCAACTCACCATATCGGGCATCACTAAGCTTCTGTGGGTTGAAGTATCTCCGCTCTTCATATTTTTACGCTCTGGAGTGTGTCGATCAGATGCTCAAATGGATGTTCTGCACAAGACCAAAATTATTTGACTCTCATTTGTGAAACGCAAAGGAAATGAATGGCGTGTGTTTGTGAACAGCTATATAAAAGACTCACTGAAACTATTTGTTTTCAAGTTTTTTTCAAAGTCTTTGTTCAAAGCTTGCTGGCCTTTCACCTTTCCTCTCCTAAATTTCCCCAGCAGAAGGCATGCATGTTCATTTATCTCTCTTTAGCTTTAAACAGAGCAGTCTGCAGCTGTGAGTTCTGATCTTGGATTAAATGGAACACAGCCAGTTTATCTTTACTGTTTTTCTTCTTTATGTACTTCTTATGATATTTAATTAAGGACATATTTTTCCAATGAATACCCAGTCCGGTACGCAATATTAAACACGTAAGTGTTCAAGTACAACAGTATTCAGACTCTGTGTTACTTTCACAGTATGAAGAAAATACGTGCACACACACACGCTTATCACCGGCAGCCTGCAGCCCTTCTGACTGCTGCTCGTGTTAGATTAGTTGAGATGAGTTTGATTAAAGCTTAAGGGCAGTAGCACATAAAAAGAAACCTGCATCTCTTGCATATGTCCACAAATCATCAGTTAAAACACAGGAACCAATTTGTGAGCTATATTAAAGAAACTATGGATAAGACACTTTGAACAGGGAAAGTAAACAATACTCACACTGTCAGGCAGGAGAATTCCACAAACACGATGAAATAACACAATAATTAAACTGTTTCTCTCTGGAAGTTTCAAAATGTGGGTTTTTACTACATTTACTTTATAAACAATGTATCTATATGATACAATTTAATTAACTTATACAATTGTATTCAAAGCAAAAGAAAATAGATTTTAAGACATTTTTGGCACATTTTAACCCATAACTTAAGGTCTGTTCTGACAAGATGCTTAAGACGTTATATGTTGAGTAATTGTATAACAGGGAATAAATATTTTGAAATATGTCCCTAACCAAATAAGAGGGGGCTGTGCTTTATCCTAAAATATATATATATATATATATATATATATATATATATATATATATATATATATATATATAAAAATGTTTTAAATAAATATTGTGGTGATACCATCGCACAGTAATGTTATTTTCAGATGGTAATCCAAATGTATGATTACCATATTCTTATCCAATATATTTAAATGGTACTGGAACATCAAACACACAATAGTATAACCTGTACATGCCGCAAATGCCAAAACAAATTGTATAAGCATGGTACGTTTCTAAAAATCATGGTATTGCCATGGTTCTTTTGTGTTAGTGTAAACAGCATTCAATAGTTGAATATTGCAGCAAGTAGGTTGCATCTCAAAACCCAGTAAGCTGCCTGTCTCGACATCATTTTAGGCATCGTATACGTGTTCAAACACATGTTGTCCAGGAGGTCAGCTCACTTGTTTTTGATACACATCTACCGCACGCGAGCTCCTATATTCGGTCTCGAGCTGAATGTTAGTCACTCTCACACAGATTAGCCGCGCTGCTAACGGAGAAATTGCCTCAATCGTCCTTACAAAAACTTATTTTCTCACGACGTTCTGGGTATACGTCTGTATGCTATCATATGACCGGTTACTTATATCTGTGTTGAAATCATGTGTTGTTGTTTCTGTCTATTAAAGTGCTCTTACCGTGCTGAGCAGTACCGAGCGCCATGATGACTCCTGACATTAACACGACTCCACTCGCTCGAGCCACAACAGCCGGCCAATCGGCGAACAGTACCTCCCTGGAGTACTGTCCAATCAGAGTACAGGTTTTCCCACCGCACCATCCAATCAGCAAACAGTATTTGATACAATACTGTTTAGGAATGGCTTAAATTGGATGTAAAGATAATGATTTCATTATAATTAATATATTTATTTTAATAAGTACTATTAAGATGTATCAATCATCATTTATTCACCCTCATGCAAAGATCCACAGAGTGGTGGCCTAAAATATTGGCACCCTTGGTAAATATGAGCAAAGAAGGCTGTGAAAAATATGTCTTTATTGTTTATCCTTTTGATCTTTCATTCAAAATATTCACAAAAATATATCCTCTAATCAAGGATGGATTACCAACCCGCCAATTGGGCCAGTGCCCAGGGGCCCTTGACAACCAGGGGCCTTGGGCTTTATGATTGCGCGTGCTAGTTTGGCGATCCCCCTGTTCGAAAACCCATCAATAATGAAAACGATCTCAAACTCTAATGATGAACTCTAATGTAAAATATATATGAAGTATTTTCCCATTAATATTTAAAAAAAATGTGTGCACCTAGTGACTAGGAACATAAAACTGTTCAGCCATGACTTCCTGTTTCAAAGGGGTATACATATGATATAACACACAAGTCAAATTCCCTTAGTCATCAATTCACAATGGGTAAGACCAAAAGACCAAGTTATGATGTGCGGCAAAATGTTGTTGAGCTTCACAAAATGGAAAATGGCAATAAGAAAATTGCTGAAGCATTGAAAATACCCACTTCCATGTTCAGGGCAATAATTAAGAATCAACTGGAGATCTTAAGAATCGGCCTGGAAGAGGACACATGTCTATATTGTCTCCAGGCACGATGAGGAGGATGGTTCGAGTGGCCAAAAATTCTCAGGGGATCTCCAAGGATCACAGCTTGAGAATTGCAAAAATGTGTTGGGTCTTGGGGTCAGAAAGTCTCCAAAACTACAATTAAACAGCATCACAACAAGTTGTTCGGGAGGGTTTCAAGAAAAAAGCCTCTGCCCTCATTCAGCAACAAACTCAAGCATCTTCAATTTGCCAGACACTACTGGAACTTCAAATGGGACTGAGTTCTGTGATCAGATAAATCAAAAATATCGCTTTTTGGCAGCAAACACCATAGATGGGTTTGGTGCACACAGAGAGGTGGTCATATGGAAAAGTACCTCATGGCCACGTTAAATATGGTGGTGGATCTTTAACACTGTGGAGCTGTTTTTATGCCAAAGGTCCTGGACATCTTGTTTGAATTCATGGCATCATGGACTCTAACTGCCTGACTGCCTCAGCCGGAAAGCTTAAAATGGGCCCTGGTTGGATCTTCCAGTAAGACAGTGATCCAAAACACAGATTGGTACACTGACCACAAAATCAAGGTTCTGCCATGGCCATTCCAGTCTCCTGACCTGAACCCCATGGAAAACCTGTGGGGTGAACTGAAGAGGAGAGTCCACCATGTGGAATTTGAAGGATCTTGAGAGATTCCGTATGGAGGAATAGTCTCAGATCCCTTGCCGGGTGTTCTCCAACCTCATTAGCCATTAAAAGAGAAGACTCAGAGCTGTTATCTTGGCAAAGAGATGTTGCACAAAGTATTCAATAAAAGGGTGCCAATAATTGTGCCACACATATATTTGACAAAAATATTTGTTTCTCACCCACAACTATCATATAGCTTCTGAAGATAGATTACTTTTATGCTGCTTTAATGTGATTTTTGACCTTCAAAGTTCTGGTCACCATTCACATGCATTGTAAGGAGAGACAGGGATGAAATATTCTTCTAAAAAAATCTCCATTTGTGTTGAGCTGAAGAAAGAAAGTCATACACATCTCGGATGGCGTTAGTATACGACAAGAGAATTTTCCCTAGGGGAACCATCCCTTTAATATTCTTATAAAAAAAGATCAACGAACATCTGCACCGTCCAATCATCAAACAGTTCCGCCTGTGCTATTGTCCAATCAGTAACCAGCATTGGTCGCCTCGCCTGACTGTCACTCTGACGTATGTGTATGCGCCGGAAGTGTCCCGCAGAATTGAAGCAATCAATCGGCATGAGTTTCTGACAGAAGCGACACAAGTACTCTTTTTAGAGGCATAACAGCGGGTTTCTCTCATGACAGAACAGCGCCGTTTCAAGCCACTACATGGAGAAACAGAGAAAATGGCGAGATAACCGTGTGAGTTAATGTTGTCTAACAGGTCACATGTAAGTGCCATACACTTGCAAGGGGCAAGGAGAGAAGAACACGATAGGAAAGGGAGGGGGCACAACATGAGCTCTTTAGTTGGTGTCAGTCAGAGTTTTTTTGTGTTCTGTAAAGCGCATGTGCGATAGACCTCGTAGACTGTTACATTTGCCTCTTCACCATGAAAAGGTCACAATGACTCTAATCAGGCGAGCTTAAGCAAAGACTACCATTAAATATGTAAGCTAAATACAATTTGAATTTTGGGTGAAGTACAGCAGGAGTCGTTTGGAAGGGGATTATTTGCTATTTATGTTAATTGTCATATGACTCGAGTTGCATCATCAAGGTAGTGTTTCACCTCAGAATGAAGATGTATGTGTATGTATGATCTCAGATGTTGAAGATCACAAGCTGTTGTTTTGTTTAAACATTGTTAGGTTTGACCCTTGTGTATCAGGGTCGTGAACAAATTAATTTGAATTGAGATTGCCTTTTAAATTACAATTATGTACCTTATTTTGGAATTGTGGTAGAATACAGAACTGCAATAACTTTTACTGTCAATCCAATTGCCAATTCAACATCCTGTGGGCGGGGACAATTCAATTCAGATTCCAATTCATAAATTCAACAATTAAATTCTGAATTTGAACCTACCCGTGCAACTCTGGAATGTATGTTCTTTACATAATCCAGGAGTCACATGCCATGACCTTTGATCTCTGTATATACAGCACTAGTACAACGAGTTCATCTGTTCCATAAAGCCCAAAGTATACTTCAGGCAGATGCGAACGCTAGGTGTCAGCTTATAGGACGCGTGATGCAAATTTCATCATCAGTAGAGTACTCCGCACTGAATGCGTACAGCCCGATTTTTCTAACCGTGTGTATTCTGAACGCACGGTATGTGCATGTGCATGTGCCTGGATTGGTGCACGCTAGGATTCGACTTTTAATTTTCAGGAGTTTAGACCCATAAATATGTCTCTCTCGAGTTAAACAAATGCAGATCTTTCCATGCACGATTACATCTTCTAGCACTTCTTAATGAAAGCAAAGGCTTATTTGCGAGTGTTGCCACCTTGTGGACCCACTCATAAGAGCAAATAATTTCAAGTGTATATGCATTCCACGCATTCAGAGTGCGTGCGGTTAGAAAAATCAGCCGCAGTGTCCTGTATGCTTACACCTAGCATTTGCGTCTGACTGAAGTATACTTTTGGCTTTAGAAGCAAAATTAGTGGCTTGTTTGAAATATTGTGCTTTTGTTTCTTCAGGTTGGATGGGCGAGGAGTGAGTGTGTGTGTGCGTGATCTGTGAGTTCATCTGACACAATGATTCAACAGAAGCGCAACATTCAGATCATTGAATGGGAAGATCTGGACAAGAGGAAGTTCTACTCGCTGGGCATTTTCATGACCATGACGACACGGGCGACTGTCTATCCATTCACCCTGATCCGCACCAGACTGCAGGTCCAGAAAGGGAAGTCACTCTATAACGGCACCTTCGATGCCTTCTGTAAGATCCTGAAGGCAGAGGGCGTGCATGGACTCTACCGAGGGTTCATGGTCAACACATTCACCCTAATCTCAGGTCAGGCCTACATCACCACATATGAATTGGTGAGGAAATACATGTCCTGTTACTCCTCCAATAACACTGTGAAGTCTCTGGTGGCGGGCGGATCGGCATCACTCGTGGCCCAGAGCATCACGGTGCCCATTGATGTGGTGTCCCAGCAGCTGATGGTGCAGGGTCAGGGGTGTCAACTCACCCGCTTTAAACTCAAGTCCAAGATGGCTATGGCCACATCAAAAAACAAAATAACATTTGGTCAGACTAGAGACATTGCGGTTCAGATTTTCCACGCGGATGGATTTCGGGGGTTTTATCGTGGTTATGTGGCATCGCTGCTCACCTACATACCCAACAGTGCAGTCTGGTGGCCCTTTTATCATTTTTATGCAGGTAAAGAATAGAAACGCTTCACTTTCACAGATAAGTACAACAGTATAAGGTGTACTGAGCGAGAGACATACTGGCACACTGAAAACCGAGGTTTACTCATCAGTACAGCAGGCACGAATCTCCTGGTGCAGCCAGATAGTTTGCGTCGTTGCGTGTCTTTGCACATACACCTGCCGTTGACTCTGCTATAAGAGTATGATATAGCAGTCTTGGGGTGCATGCATCGAATACATCAAAAGAGTGTACTTTGAAAGGCTGAGCGCTAAGCCATGTGCAAAATGGAATGGCATGTTTAAAAGATGAAAGTACACTTTAGTGTTTAGCACCATGTGCTAAATAGGCATGATGCGATGAAGCATAATGCAGCAAGTTATTTTGTTTTGTTGCATTAATTTGGGTAGCAAATTCATTTGCCATAATCCTGTTGCATATAGCAGAATATATTAACCCTGTAAAGTCTGACAAATGAAATAATTGTGAAAAGAAAAATGGAAAGATATTTAAATAATTGAAACCTTTTAGACAAAATAAATAAAATATATATTTAAGCCATATCGCACGAGCAAGAGTGCGATATGGCCCTACATCAGCTCTGCTGTGTTTCGGCCGCAGGCAGAGTACCTTAGGTAATAACAGCAGTGTTGATTTAGGGCCGTATAGCACGATTGCGAGTGTGATATTGCTTACAGTGCATCGAAAATATACACAGCGCTTCACTTTTTCCGCATTTTGTTATGTTACAGCCTTATTCCAAAATGGATTAAATTCAGTATTTTCCTCAAAATTCTACAAACAATGCGACTGTTGCCTGTTGCGACTCCCAAGCAGAGATGCTGTCAGCTTTCTGAAGATCAGATTTCAGTGGAAAAATAGCATCCATGCAGGGATATTTCTCTCTATTTCACGGTAGCCGGTGAGCAAGAGTCGATCACTATAGAAACCGCAATGTCCTCCACCATTTAAACAGCACCCATTGTGTAAATAATCAGTCTGTGGTGTCTCTCAGCTGTGATGAGCCGTAATGCTGAAGTTGTTCGTTTAAAGTTATTTCCTAGCTTTAGTAGTAGTAATACAAGCGATCACGAAGAGCTGTTGTATGTAAACGGCTGACGCAGATTCACTTCACGTCACCTAACTGGCTCATATTACACTCACAAATTATTCTTTTGCCACCACCTGCTGGTGAATAATAAGTAATGTAAAAATAAAAAGACAAACAGTAACTCTCTTAACACATATGCACTGCTCTTACACTTTAGTTTAGAACAGCACAAACACAAGCGGAGTGATACACACAGTGAAGTGTCGGAGTGCTGATGATGTCAGCACTCCGACAAGCATAATGATAAGAAAATGTTAAGCTTCATTTAACAAACCAAATATCTTTCTACTGTGTTTGTTAAATGAAGTTAAGTGATTAAGTGATTTTCTAGTACCAAATTAGTAATTTAGCATGATTACTCAAGGAAAAGGTGTTGGAGTGATGGCTGCTGGAAATGGGGCCTGTCTAGATTTGATTAAAAAAAAAAGATGGAGACATTATTTCATGATATTTTAACTGTCCTGTGAATTTTTATACATGGATGAAGGGATGTAGAGCCATGCATAACATATAAATTCATCTATTACAAAATATCTTTGTCTTTACATCTCTAATTGTAAAAACATCAAGTGTTCAAAGATCAGATATGTTCTGATAGACTGTGAATTTGATGCTTCACAAAGACATTTTTGCCCTAACCAACAAGACGTTTGTTGGTTGTTTCACAGTGGGTAGCTCCGCCCCCAGTGAAATGTCATTGGTCAAGAATCCTGCTCCACTTAGCTGTATGTTAAACCTCAGATACGTTCTGATTGGCTGTGATTTTGCCACGTTGTGCTGCATTTTCAACTGTGCTTTGTTAAATGTTTGTTTAAAATAGTCTGTTTAAAATACTGTAAATTTGTCCATTCTATTTTAATATCTACATATACTGTGGTTGGTAAATATTTGAAATGAATTCATAGCCAGGTCTAAGGGGAGGCACCCTCCCCAGAATCTTCTGCCACCCCATATCCAATAGCTAAAATGATCAAGGGGGAGATGCCGAAGATCATATCCTTATACTGCCCCAGCCTGAATTTAAGAGCTGATGTAATGTTTATACACACTGAAATGTGTTTGGGAGTCCTGGTGCTTCATCATAAACTTGATCGGTCTGTAAACATAAAACCCATTTGATTGAGGTGGTGAGTTGTGTCTGTTTTCAGAGCAGCTCTCCAGGCTGGCCCCTGCTGACTGCCCGCACCTGATCCTGCAGGCCGTGGCTGGACCAATGGCTGCAGCTACAGCCTCGACATTGACCAACCCCATGGATGTGGTCAGAGCCAGAGTACAGGTAAAAACACACTCACTCATAACCTGTTTCAAACCCTTTTATTCACAATTAATATAGAAGTATTGCCTGTTCTGTTTGACCTGTGTGAGTTAATACAGTGTTCGTGTTTGCAGGTTGAAGGCCGTTCGTCAGTTATCGAGACGTTTAAGCAGCTCCTGGCTGAAGAGGGCACGTGGGGTCTCACCAAGGGTCTGTCTGCTCGCATCATTTCCTCTACGCCCACCTCCGTCTTGATCGTCATCGGTTACGAGACACTGAAGAGACTCAGTCTGCGGCCTGAACTGGTAGACACCAGACACTGGTGAAATAACGTACAGACTCACCCAAACCTTGTGTTGGATCTCTATACCTCAGCCCTGTTCTCTGGGCCCCTCTCGCCCCGTGCTTCTGACCTTCTAAACAGATGCCTTTTAGTTTTATGAGGACCAGGCAGTAATTGACTGATACTAATGTGATAAAATGTGACATTTTATTTCTTTTCTCTTTCTTGTGAATCTCATAGTGTTTTACTCCCTGTCTGACACTTTGATCGCCATGTGGTTAAAGGAATGAAAACATTTTAAAAAATACTTTTTTCTAGTTATGAAAAAATGGTTAGAAATGACTGAGTGCAATTTTCTAGGTCGTAAAATAAAAATCCTCATCTAGTATTCACAGAAGACTAGAGAGGTCTTGGAAATTCATTGGTCAAAAGCAGTGGGAACTCTGGATTTGAGCTACACCGACTGTGGGTGGTCATGTTTTTGGTCATTGTCTTGTATTAACCTTAAAAAAAAAAACAGTGTTTGGGGGCCAAAACAATGTTTGTCTCAAATGTGCAAGAAATAACTTTTAAAGTGTTTAATTTGAATCTTGGTGTCACAATCATGAGTGCATTGAATTAACTGCACAAGAATGAAACCGTTCACACAGACTGTTCTTTTATCTGCTCCAAGCAGTTGAACAGGGTCCAAAATGTACTTTTTGCCACATCTGTGAGTTGAGAAATTTTACCCTGCATATTTATTTCCTACTGGCTGTATTTTGAATCATTTTCATTAAAAAGTATATTTGTGCATATGGCAACAGAATTATTTTTCTTGTATGAGTCATGAAAGAGTTAAGAGAAAAAGCATAGGCTTTCTAGAACCTCTGATGGTAAAATTGTATCTGCGGTAAATGTTGTGAAAAGGCACGTTAGTCATAGTCACGCCAGATATTTGTGGTTTGACAGTTTAATTTGGACATGTCAGATACGTTAGTGAGGGTCAGACTATAATTTTTTATAGTTCACCCAAAATGGAAAATTCTCTCATCGTTTACTCACCTTCATGCCAGATGTGTGTGACTTTATTATGCACAAAACAATTTAAGATTTTCTGAAGAATATCTCAGCTCTGTTGGTCCATACAATGCAAGTGAATGGTGACCAGAACTTTGAATCTCCAAAAATCACATAAAGGCAGCATAAAGTAATCCTGACTCCAGTGGTTAAACCCATGTGTGCAGAAGTGATATGATAGATGTGGGTGAGAAACGGATCAATATTTAAGTCCTTTTAACAATAGATTCTCCTCCCTGCCCAGTAGGTGGCAATATGCACCAAGAACGTGAATCACCAAAAACATAAGCGAAAGGGATTTATGGTAAAAACTACATAAATATTGATCTGTTTGTCACCCATACCTATCATATCACTTCTGAAGACATGGATTAAGCCACTGTAGTCTTATGGATTACTTTTATGCTGCCTTTATGGGAGAGCTGAAGATTCAAATTTCAGGTCACCATTCACTTGCATTGTATGGACCAACAGAGCTGAGATATTCTTCAGAAAATCTTCATTTGATTTCAGCAGAATAAAAGTCATGCACATTTGGGATGGCATGAGAGTGAGTAAATGATGACATTTTACATTTTTGGGTGAACTTTTCCTTTAAAACACCATTTATGTTGCAATTAGGGCTGGACATCTATTTATTCCAAAGCATTGGGAATCGAAAGAACATGTTATACACCTAAACAGAATTGATTCTGCTTTGGCGTTAAATCTTTTGTTAATCATAAATAGTCTAAAGTATTCTTACATTCCACTGTTTATTGTAAGATTTAAATTTTTCTTTTTTTTTTTAAGAATCAAGCAAATGTATTTTTGGACTCTTGGAATTGATTCAGTCAATTCCGAATACCTTGAATTCTTGTAAATTCCAAAATTTCTCTAATCAAACGGCCCTAGTTTCAGTTCAACTGTCCTTTTACTCCCAGTTTGGTGTGTGTTAAAGGTGCTGTAAATCATTTTTTGAATGAAACGACTAAATTACCAGTCAGATAACATTCAGTATTTATTACACATTTTCAGGATGCAAACTCATGAGAGGTGGAAAAAGTCATAGCAGATGTTCCATTTACTGATTATTATTATTTCTTTGTTGTGTTTAAGCCTTAAGTATCCCTTTCAAGTGATTTTAATAAGGAAGATGTAGAAACCTAACTAAATTTACCTAACTAAATTTAGCTTCAGAAAAGGAAGAATTTAGCATCCCTAAGCTCAGAGCCAGCCAAACCAAAAAGTATTTTCTAAACTGATGTTGCAGTGGAGATGCAGTAACTGCCAGAGGCCTGTAGAGGGCAGTACAGCGTTTAAATGTACATAATGCAGAAATCACAACACAGGCCAAATAGGGACAAACTTCTTTAGAAAACAAAAACGTTTTTATCTCCATATACAGATGTTGAATTTGGCAATGAAACCATGAAATAAAAATAATAATAAAAGGAGTTGGTGTGGTCTCGGCCTGCAGAAGATTTTTCAAGAGGCCGCACTGACAGGGAGATTCACATGGGACAATCATAAATGTGGATTGCTCGATCATCGCCCGCTGAGACGATCTTTGAGCCGGTGGGATTGTATTTCACACTCCAAACCTACACACACACACACTTTTTGAAATCACATGATACATACCACCAAGAAACGTAAAAACAGAGTGATACGCTAGTAGTAACAAACTCCCTCAAATTGCCATTTGTCACAAATATTTGATACTAGAATAATCTCACCTCAAATGTAATATTTAAAAGGGGTCATGCATGCATTTATTATTTTAAAGTTCCATGAGGTTCACCTATACCATCAGTTAAAACATGATCATTTTCCACATCATTCTGACCCCCTTTCAGAAACGCTCAGTTTTGGTGCTGCTTCTCCTTTAAGACTTGACAGTAATCGCCCACTGTTATGATTGGCTCTCTGCTCTTGACTGACATGCCATCTCACTGCTCAATGCTACTGGGCGGGGCTATTAAAGTGATAATGTAAAGTAGGCGTTGATGTGTTGTTGTGCGGGCAGTCAGACGCAAATGTTTACCCCAGTGTGACATCACAATGTGAAGTAGAAACCGTAGTCGCTTTGGCAGCTTTGAGGAAATTTTGACTTCTGAAACTTGCAGTATGTTCAATAGTACAATGACCTCTTATATTAAAAGATCAAGGAAAATTTGATTCCTCATGACCCCATTAAATGCTCCCATCAACCCAACCTAAAGTCATGGGTTAATAACACTGTACTATTTTGCCATTTAAAAATTTGGTTAGCTTATTTTAAATGTCTAACGTTTACCTGCGTCTGCTTATGTTTAATGGACATTTACTGTATATGTTTGTCTATGTTTAACACCCATGTCAAATTATTATTATTTTTTTAACGCAAAAGAAAATGACAGGTGTGGACAGACAGGTGACTCACTTGGTCCTGATGATCAAAGAACGTATTCACACACGATCTGCTGTTGGTGTCCCAAACTTTTACGCTCTTATCTGATGAGCTGAAGAGTAAATAACAGATCAATAACAGACTTTATATTCTGCACAAATCGAAAGGATATCAAGACTTGGAAACAAACCTGGACACAAAGTGCGTGTCGTCAGGTGAGAAAGCCACGTTCAGCACCCACGACCCGTGACCACTAAGAGTCCCAGCCAGATTAGCGTGCTGCCTGGAACACAAACGCACAGCAGACTTTTAAAGAGATTCATGTGTATTTGGAAGTTAAAGACACATGTTGAAGGAAGAAAATGCATCTTGGATTCATCTAAAGTTCTCAGACCAAACGTACACATCATAAATCTTGATGTAGCCATCATCTGATGCCGTAACCAGCAGCTGAGAGTCTGGAGAGAAGGTCAGAGACCTGATGGGCATAGCATGACCTGGAAAGAGACAGCATTTAACTTCTCCAACACACCAGTTTAGCGTTCAACGTTCTTTCCAGCCATTCTCATTTGAGCAAACGAAAGGAATAATTGAGGGATAAGATGAGTGAAATATGAAAGGATGCAGGAAGACGGCGAGGAAAAACGTAGTTGCTCTGTGACAGGAGCTGAAATTTACGACCCTTGAGGGACAGCCAGAGGACCGAATGTTCTACGTTTTTCCACCAGAGTCACAAAACCTACAATCACTATGATCCATTGAACAGAAGGCATCAGAACCGGACTATAGAATGTCTACAGAACAGATGCTCTCTTTTAATTGAGAAACTAAAGAGGGATTGAATGATGTGGGAGAAGATTTTCACCTTCCAACGTGTGCAGGAGTTTCCCAGTCGCAATATCAAAGATATTAATGATTCCATCGATAGCACCGCTGGCCAAGTACTTTCCATCTGGACTCTAGAGAGAGGAAGAGATCAGGAAAATTAGCATCAGAAAATACAATATTTGAAATCGATCAGACATTAAAACAGCAAACATTCACTCAAAAACATTTATCTGCTTTTTGAATAGAGATGAAAAGTTAAACTCATTTTTGCGAATCAGTTCGTTCGGACGGGTTGTTTCTAAGAATAAATAAATAAATAATAATAAAAACATTCAGATCCATTTTGTCACTCAAACTATTTTGTAGTTAAATAAATATTTGGCTAAAAATTATATATACATATATATATATATATATATATATCCGTAACACTCTTCTCCAATTATCTGTTGTCCAATGTCTGTGTTCCTGTGCCCACTCTAAGTGTCTTATTCTTTGCAATTCTTCCTATAAGGCCTTCACCCAGAGTCTTCTCTTTACTGTTGTACATGAAACTGGTGTTGAGTGGGTAGAATTAAATGAAGCTGTCAGCGGAGGACATGTGAGGCGTCTATTTCTCAAACTAGAGACTCTGATGTACTTATCCTCTTGTTTAGTTGCACATCTGGCCTTCCACATCTCTTTCTGTCCTTGTTAGAGCCAGTTGTCCTACAGAAGACTGTAGTTACACCTTTATGAAATATTCTGTTTATTTTTTGGCAATTTCAAGTACTGTATAGCCTACATTCCTAGAGTCTATAGTCTAGATTTGATAAAAAATGACTTTGTTCAAACAGTGATGGAGTTGTTTTTAACATCAGTAATGTCCTGACTATATTTTGTGATCAGTTGAATGCTACTTGGTGAATTCAAGTACCAATTTCCTTCCAAAACAGCAAAATCTGTACATTATTCCAAACTTATGGCCACCAGTGCGTGCGTGTATAGAGATCACAGAGTTTGTAATTGTTTAGTATTTAATGTAAATTATAATAAATTGTATTGTACCATATTTGTACTTCACTCAAATGGAGACCATTTGATATACAAGCTCTTGATTTCGATTTGATATAGATTCATATTGGTATATTTCAGGTATAATATCCACACTTTCTCCCAGCTAATGCCAATCATTACACAGGGGACCTTCTAACTAGGTATATTATTACAATATTCATTTTACTAATGATATTTTATAAATGTACAAATCCATGTATTCCATCAGTAAATATTATATTATATTGCAAATAATATATTACATAACATGTTTATAGTTTACATGTGTAATTTGTACTATTTACAAATCTTTCCATTGATTTGTGAACACATGCTAAAAACTGGTACTGTCTCTTTAAGAAAACCGGATATTCAGTATAGAGCGCATATTAATGAGAAAGACTCAAACTTTTCACCTCATTCATTTTTTTGTGTTTTTTTGATCAACAACTGACTGCATAAATAGCTGCATATTTCGGACTGTAAAAATGCATGCCATTGACTTTCCCTAGCTAGAAGTCTATGCGCTGATATACTTGTGTAGCATATGTTTTGGTCTTTACAGTCCAGATTAACTTTTTGCGAATAGGTACGAATGAAACATTAAAGAGAACTGGCTCAAAAGATCAATGTGTTCGTCAAATGCTGATGTCTTTTCATGATGCAACATCATTTTATAGATACTGGGGTTTTATACAAGTAATGATCATACATACATAAGCGATGCTCAGAATGAATTTCCCTCTTGTGTCCAGCGAGTACTCCTTTTTTCCGCTCTCCACGCCGAAAATGTTGACCTTCCCTAGATGGCTTCCGGTAGCAATGTATTTAGAATCCGGGGAAAAAGCGACAGTCCAGGCATCAACTGTAGACAGTTAAGAAAGAGTTTATCACCTTTCAGAAGAATTTTGGTAAATTAAATCTTCATACATCACCCTCGTGCATTAAGACAGCACTGTTAAAATTCACTGGCCCGGCACAAAATGCATATAGTGCGTGCACTCACCTGGGCCTGCATCCATGGACTTGATTTGCTTGCCCGTTTCTAGGTCCCAAAGGCGAATGTGAGCATCCAGAGAACTGGAGGCAGTGATCGCCCCGTTTTGACTGATATCAACAGAGACTATGCCCAACTGGTGACCCTCCAGGGTCCACTGCAGCTCCAGTTTTTCATCCGACCTACAAGCCAACACAACATGAGGGGTATGCTCGGAAATGCATACTACAGGCAATGCTTAAAAATATAGTATGCAGTATGTATGCTGTGCTAAGTATGCATGGAAAAATAGCTAGGTCATGCTATTTCACATTGAAGTTTAAAACATTTATCATAGCATACTGCATACTATTTTCAATAACAGCATACAGTATACATATATACAGTGCAGTACACTAGTACTCCATTTACTTAAGTTCATATAACTAATACTGTCATCACAAGTTAATGGAAATAAAAAAAATTTTAGCTGCTGAAAGTAATTTTTTTTTTTCCCTCCAATTTGGGATGCCCAATTCCCAAAGCGGTCTAAGTCCTCGTGGTGGTATAGTGACTCGCCTCAATCTGGGTGGCGGAAGTTGCCTCCGCGTCTGGAACTGTCAATCTGTGCATTTTATCACATGTCTGTTGAGCGCGTTACCACGGAGACCTAGCGCGTTTGGAGGCTTCACGCTATTCTCTGCAGCATCCACACACAACTCACAACACACCCCACCGAGAAACACATTATAGTGACCACGAGGAGGTTAACCCATGTGACTCTACCCTCCCTAGCAACCGGGCCAATTTGGTTGCTTAAGAGATCTGGCTAGAGTCACTCAGCACGCCCTGGATTCAAACTCTCGACTCCAGGGGTGGTAGTCAGCATCTTTGCTCGCAGAGTTACCCCACACTTTGCTAATTTTGATTAAAGCACGATTTACCATTTCCACACTTTAACCAGATCATCCAGAGAGCCGGTGACGATGGTTTCTGATCCGTCTTTCTCACTGCGGCCCCATGCCGCTGTCCAAATTGCATCCTCATGAGCTGCAGAAATACAGAATCTCATTGACTTACTCATAACCTAGAGAGCTGCCTACCTAGACAACATCTTTAGGCATCATATGCATGCTCAAGCATGCAATTTGTGTTTTAAAACCTTGTGAGCTACTTATATATACAACATTTCAGGCATTATAGGTTTGTTCCAAATGCACATATGATGACCAATATGCTGTCTAGGTAGGCAGCTCACTACGTTTTGACACTCTCTCTGATCAGAATATATCAGTAGAAATATTGTATGTGTGTGTACTCACCATGCTCTTGCTTGAAGAGTATACTGTACTGAAAACAAAGTAATACACATATTTAAATCACATTAAATTATTCTTATTATTATTATAATCAACGTTATAATCAAACATAAATGAGGGGAACTCACTTGTGTGCTCATAGTCTATGTTTCCAAACCCGTTTATGATGGGGAAAAGGTCCTATGAGTTTATAAACGCGTGTATTACGTGAAATAGTTCAGATCATGAGTTTATAAGCTCACTTTATACACAGCTTCTATCTTAGCTTAGCATATGCATATATAAACTGTCTGGATGTCCACGACCGTCAAAGGAGGTTTAATTGCATCCGCGATTGCATATGTTGTATACGATTTTTTACGATCGCCAGCGGACAGTAAAATCACACGAGATGAAGAATTAAATCACTTTAGGAACAATAACAAACACACGCTCCAACACTGACTAGAGAGCCGCCATGACACCTGCGTACAGAGCATGATGGGAACAGATGTCTGACTCCGCCCCATCCGTTAATCTCGTTCACTGAGCCAGCCCCTTTTGTGAATCTCTTTCGCTGACTCCGCCCCTTTTTGATTGTCTTCCGATGACTCCGCCCTTTCTGTTCTGCACTTTCAATTGATTTATTTTTGCAATTTTAAGTGCTTTGTGGCACAACTATTTTGCATATGATTTTGATAAAAATTATTAACATCTTATTAGCTAATAATATAATCGAAAAATGAAAAATAAATAAAAAATAAACAAACAAAAATATTACTACATTTTATTTTATTTTATTTTATTTAACATAAAATAAAATCTGACATAGAAGATAAATACAAATTATAATAAATAAAGATTATACTAATATATATACATTTATATATATATATATAAAATACTAATATATTAATAAAAATAAAATAATAAAGCAATACAATAGAATAAACTTTAAACAAGACAGTGAATTGTAAGAATATTATATTGCATTCAGACATACACAGACAAGTAGTGAATATGGTGATCAAAGCAGTGATTGGTTGGTCCTAGTTGCTCTAGCTCTCTCTCAACTTTCAATGTCAATTTAGTTTACATGATTGGCATGGCAATTAACTGTACATTTAAATGGCCAAATAATTTGCAGCTTAGGCATATATGCAATATAAGTATTTTCTCTCTCGATGTGTCACTGCGTACCTTTGTAAAGGATGTTTATAAAATATTACCAAACAATATATTGGATGTTTATCGTATTATCAATATTTGGATGCATATTGTAAACATCCATGTATGCATAATATATTTGTTTTTGCAACAGTTAACAAAAGCTTTATTTAGTAATTTAGACATATCTTTATTATTAACAGCCTTAATTTATTTAAATCAAATTATTTTTTTAAATTTAAGTCACCTTCATTACATTTAAAGGAGAATACATTTTCTGAGTCCAATACAAGCTAAGCTCAATCAACAGCATTTGTGGCATAATGTTGATTACCACCCAAATTAATATTGACTCGTCCCTCCTTTTCTTTAAAAAACAAAATTGATGTTACAGTGAGCCACTTACAATGAAAGTGAATGGGGCACTTTTCAGAGGGTTTAAACACAAAAATGTGAAGCTTATAATTTTATAATAGCACTTACATGAATTATTATGTTAAAACTAATTTATTATTTTTGAACTCTAAAATTGTTTAAATGGTTATTTTTACAGTCATTTTAAGGTTTTAGTGTTTAGGGCATTGTCATCAAGGCAACACATTTATAATATTGGATCTAACTTTACAGAGAAAAGGTTATTAAGCGATTTTTATAAAACTAAAATCAAATTAACACACATATTGTTTACATTTTGTGGCTATTTTTGTTTTTTTAACATTTGTGAATTGGCCCCCATTTACTACCAATGTAAGTGCCTCACTGTAACCACAACTTTTGCCATCTTTTTTAAAAAAAGAAAAGGAGGGAAAAGTCCATATACATTTTTGTGGTAATCAACATCATGCCACAAATGCTGTTGATTGAGCTTAAATTGCATTGAACCCGGAATATCCCTTTAACATCAACAGAAGGGAGTCCATATGTGATGCAGGATTTTAGCCCTTTTATGTCTCGAGCAGTGAGAGTATCTCAGTTGATGCCCTTTGAGGTGCAATGTGCCTCTCAGAGGGAATTCAACATTGACTGACCTAGATCTGACAGAGCTGGAGAAAGACAGAGAAAGAATACGGTGCTTTGCGGTTCGAATGACCGAAATACTGTCTGTTTTCTGGCTCGTAACTACTCACCCTGTTCTTTAAATCAGCAGGAGTCAAATCTACAAACATGCCATTTCATAACACCAACTGTTTAGAAATACTGGTGATTTTGTAGAAAAGCCATTTGAACCCAAGCCCCTATTATAAATAGTACTGTGGAGGTATCATGGTACAGCGATAGAAAAAGATGGTAATATCATTGTAATATCATATATACCATGGAACTATTTAATAACCATGATGTTTACATATTTACTCCAATGTACCTAAAAAAACCTCATATCACCATAGTACACATCCATAAACGTAATACTATGGTACTTTAATATACCTACATACCATGAAACTGTTCAATTACCATGGTACATCAAAGAATATAATGATATTACCATAGAACATTTTTGCAAATGGCCCAAAAATAATCGCCCCAACCCCCTTTATTCCATATTTTAGAATAATTTGAAACACACACAAAAAAAAACATAACACTGTATTGAGCACAGATGCTGATGTGTTATAGCTCTACTTCAGAGGGCATCAAAATGAGCTGCTTTTAATATTTTATGTAAAAAAATAAAATAAAATAAAATACAAATAAAAACATTACCATAAAAATATTTCAAATTATTTCCTCAAATCTCAAGTTTCTAACATATTAGGCATTCTTGACCTAAGCCACAAGACATTTAAATGAAAATTAAGTTAGTTGTTTTACTTTCCTGCAGCATTAAATTCTTAAACTAAAGCATCTGTTTGTAGGCAGGTGGTTAATATGCATCTGTGTTTTAATTGCTTCCTTTTGGCCCATCTCAAGCTTTAACTTAGTAAGGACACACAACAAAATTTACTATCAGCGTTTAGCGGTAATTAGCACTTTATGTTCTCATGTCGTTGTGTTTCCTGTAGTACCAGTCCATTTTCTCCGCAAAACAGCTCCTCATTTCATCTACCGTTCTCTGAATAAAACAAGCCGTTGTCTGAAAAAAAAATCCACTGAACTAAAACCTTTTAGCGTGCCTTCTGAAAACCAGTTAGCCTCTAAGGGTTGTTGAGTTCGTTTGTGTCCGTCTTTGCAAAGAAAAACTCAGCGTGTGGCATCTGCACAGCCTCTTGAAGGTTCTCAGACTGCAACTGAAAAATTACGGCTCCTGGTTTCTCATGACTAAATACACTTTAATAAACGTCACTTCAGAGAGCAATGAGCAGGACAGCCTTTTCAGGGCTGCTGAAGTGTTTATCTCGGGAAACTGCGCTTCTGTTCAAGCACATTTGAGGGCAGGAAACTTTGGAATTGAAATATAAAGACCTAAAGCTTGTGTCCAAAACTAATTAAGACCATCTACAGAGAGTATTTTGTCATGATCAAAGACTGTAGCTGTGCTTTTGTCTAGAAAACATAATGAGATGTGTCATGGCTTTGGAGAATTGGTCTAATTTAGCTGTTTTTTTTAAGTGGCAATAAAAGAGGTCATTATGGCTCTCTGAAATACTTGACTTTAATTCGTCGTTAGCAGAATTTTGCAGTATAATGATCGCTAAGCTGTATAACTGACCATTGTCACAAGCAACCGGTTTCTATATACTGTATTGTCTCCGGTTATACATGTAACCTCGGTTCCCTGAATGGTAAATGGTCTGCACTTATATAGCACCTTTTTAACCTTAACGGTATTCAAAGCGCTTTTCACTGTGTGAAGAGCTGCAATGCAAGGTGCTAGCCTGCCATTGGGGGCAACTTGGGGTTCAGTGTCTTGCCCAAGGACAATTCGGCATATGGAGTCGAACCACCAACCCTGCAATTAGTGGCCGACCCGCTCTACCAACTGAGCCACAGCCGCCCCAATGAATGAAGGGAACGAGACATTGCTGTAAGCACTATGGGGAGTGTCCTCCACACAACCTAGTTGAAACCATTATACAATCACGCCAATCCACTGATTGGCAATGGTGTCTGAGTCAGCCTATAGAAGCGGCTGCTCAGTCACCATTTCTTCAGAATTTTCTGACTGAGAGACAAGAGTGAGTCACTCGTATTAACTAAACTCTTAAGTAGTAGTGTGGCCAGCTTTGGCAATGTCTCGTTCCCTTCATCTCCGGGAACCGAGATTACATGAGTAAGATATTCCCTTTCAATTCACTCGACATTGCTGTCAGCACTAGGGGGAACGATATCTCATCACGCAGATATACGTGACATTACACTCCCAGAGTTATAACACTAAATAGAGATATTCATAAGGAGTCACAGGAAACAGGCAGATGACTTATAAGGAATTAAAGTGTATATGAATAGTCCCATGTGGCAGACACCTGATGGAAATGAATGTAGACTGTGATCTATATAAACCATATAGATATGTGTAACCGGTCCTGCTTGCCCCGCTCCGAACGGGACTCGAACCAGCGTCTCCGGCATGGGAGGTGGGTGCTCTAACAAGGAAGCTAAAGGCTACAGCCTCTAGCATCAGTCGCTAGTTCACCTTTGAGGTCAGGAGAGTGAGGTTTACACACTGCACAGCTATCTACCAGCTGGCTCCCATTACATATACACAGTATATATTAGTAACCCTCTCACAACAAGGTTGGGAAAGTAGGTTTTATTTCTTACGGGTGTGCTTATAACTTTTAAAGAGGCAGTTCAACAGCATATAATTAGGTGGCTGTGTTAATTATAGTCGGAAGCCCACCCGTAATAAGGGCTTGGGCTCACCCGCTTGAATGTAAGAAGCACTCTATGCAGAGAGGACTTGTGAGCAGATGGACGCCACGTCCAGGTTATAAAAACATGTTTTTTGAGAACCATCCTGCTGCCAAACATATATCCATATTGCACAGGTGAGGACGTTAGATCAGAAGTCTGTGGGGCTCACAGGGCTTGCGCTGGCACAAGATCCTCCTCTAATTCTTCCATCTCAACCTCAAGGCCCCACCGTGCCTCCTCATGTGGTCCCTCCAGACCTAATGTAGAAAAGGTGGATGGGAGGGCACGAGAGGCTGGATCTTCCCTAAGAACAAGGTCGATCCTAGAGGGCAATGTCCAGAGATTCATGCCCTTGCAGTGTGGGCAGTCTGTCTCCATGAGAGCTGCTTGTGCGTGGGCTTGGCCCAGGCAGTGAACACAGCTCTCATGCTCATCATAGGGAACACTTGCAGAACGACATCTTTAAAATATATATATATACATTTTATATATATATATATATATATATATATATATATATATATATATATATATATATATATATATATATATAAAGGATACAGTAACTCCAGCTGGTGTACTGTGGGAGGCAGGTAGGAGCTGAAGCGCCACGTTGATGAACAACCAACGAGCATCTGAAGTGAAGAACCCCTTCAACAAGAGCGTCTTTGATGGGGATGTAGACAATTCTTCACTGGAACACACAGGGGAGTGGAAGCCTCTTGGTGCAGGTGCTGGGCAGAGGCGACGAGTCGTCCTGTTCACATCTTGCTGAGAAGTTCCGTCCACTGTAAGTGTATATCGACGGTGAAGCAGAAAAGGTTCCAAGATGAAGACAAAGTTTGCAGTCTTGAAGGAAGAAAATTCTGAATGGTGACTGAGCACCCGCTTATACACTCACCTAAAGGATTATTAGGAACACCATACTAATACTGTGTTTGACCCCATTTCGCCTTCAGAACTGCCTTAATTCTATGTGGCATTGATTCAACAAGGTGCTGAAAGCATTCTTTAGAAATGTTGGCCCATATTGATAGGATAGCATCTTGCAGTTGATGGAGATTTGTGGAATGCACATCCAGGGCACGAAGCTCCCGTTCCACCACATCCCAAAGATGCTCTATTGGGTTGAGATCTGGTGACTGTGGGGGCCATTTTACTACAGTGAACTCATTTTCATGTTCAAGAAACCAATTTGAAATGATTCGAGCTTTGTGACATGGTGCATTATCCTGCTGGAAGTAGCCATCAGAGGATGGGTACATGGTCGCCATAAAGGGATGGACATGGTCAGAAACAATGCTCAGGTAGGCCGTGGCATTTAAACGATGCCCAACTGGCACTAAGGGGCCTAAATTGTGCCAAGAAAACATCCCCCACACCATTACACCACCACCACCAGCCTGCACAGTGGTAACAAGGCATGATGGATCCATGTTCTCATTCTGTTTACGCCAAATTCTGACTCTACCATCTGAATGTCTCAACAGAAATCGAGACTCATCAGACCAGGCAACATTTTTCCAGTCTTCAACTGTCCAATTGTGGTGAGCTCTTGCAAATTGTAGCCTCTTTTTCCTATTTGTAGTGGAGATGAGTGGTACCCGGTGGGGTCTTCTGCTGTTGTAGCCCATCCGCCTCAAGGTTGTGCGTGTTGTGGCTTCACAAATGCTTTGCTGCATACCTCGGTTGTAACGAGTGGTTATTTCAGGCAAAGTTGCTCTTCTATCAGCTTGAATCAGTCGGCCCATTCTCCTCTGACCTCTAGCATCAGCAAGGCATTTTCGCCCACAGGACTGCCGCATGCTGGATGTTTTTCCCTTTTCACACCATTCTTTGTAAACCCTAGAAATGGTTGTGCGTGAAAATCCCAGTAACTGAGCAGATTGTGAAATACTCAGACCGGCCCGTCTGGCACCAACAACCATGCCACGCTCAAAATTGCTTAAATCAACTTTCTTTCCCATTCTGACATTCAGTTTGGAGTTCAGGAGATTGTCTTGACCAGGACCACACCCATAAATGCATTGAAGCAACTGCCATGTGATTGGTTGATTAGATAATTGCATTAATGAGAAATTGAACAGGTGTTCCTAATAATCCTTTAGGTGAGTGTATAGGCCGACTGCACACCTAAAAGGGCGGGCCTCAAGACACCATTGCCAATCAGAGGATTGGCGTGATTGTATAAGGGTTTCAACAAGGTCATGTAAAGGACACTCCCCACAGTGCTTACAGCAATGTTGAGTGAACTGAATCGATATGGAACCACATTTTTCCTGATGAACCTCTGGGAGGCATCATGATGATTCTGATTGCCACTGGACTGTTTTCTGGTTCCAGTCGCCATAAGAATCAATGTAAAAAACAACCAAAACGAATGATCCAGATGGAGACAACAACCATTTTGTGTGTTAGTTGGAGTAAAAATGAGCTCAACTTGTACAGTTGTTGACTGACATCCCTTACAAAAATTGAGAGCTCATGGCAAATTTGCCACAAACTTGCCACTGATCAATTTCACATGCAAACTTGCGGCAAACTGTCCATTGTTGCCCAAGGTTGGCTTCAGGTTCACCACTACTGGTGAAGAGCTGCAAACTTTTGGAAAACATTTCCAGCAAATCACAAACTCATTTGCATGTAAAAATAATGAGTGGCAAGTTTGTGGCTAGTTTGCAAGAACTCTAGATTTTATGTAAGGGATAACATCTTAAATTAATTAATGATATCAACGTGACTAAACTCGGGCCATGGCTTCATAACATCAGTGACTCTGTAAAATATTGGCACTATAAAGCCAATTTTTATTACATTTCACAATTTTTGCTAATTTAATATGCTAAACATAACATTATTGAGTGAAAAACTGGCAAACACTTCCGCATTCAGGAAAAAGTCCGATAGGTTTGCTAGTTTCGTGTCTCTGGTATCACTCTGGCCTCTGTACGGTCAACCATTAATTATCATAAAATGCATATTAATATTAATACAAGACCTGTATGAATCACAATGTCTGGGATTATTCTGCGATATCAATTAAACATTCTCTTATTTGTTTGCCATCTTCTCATCTGTTTGCAAGAAAACTATGAAGATCAGTGAACAACAAACTACAGCAAACAACAAAATTACTTCTTTAATGAACTATAGATAGAGTGATTTAAGTGTGACCTGTTCTTATAGAGATCAATTGTCTGTTAAATGTCTGCACATGGATGGTTGATAACACTTGAAGTGTATGGCATGTAGGGCATGAAATATAGCCTGTATTTTTAGAGGCTGTAACTTTCAAGTTTTCCCACCATTTTTAATCACCTTTAACTTTTTTGCAGATCACTTCAGTAGTCAGTCCTGAGCTCGAGTCCCTCCATTATAGAAATCCCGGCAAATGCTTTTACTTTAATGCGTTCCAGGACTATATGAACCAGTGAACTTGTGTACTGCAAGTATTGGGTCGCTGTAATTTCGAATCTTTTGATTCTCCCATTTAAAATATGTTGAAGACTAGAATTTGTAATCTGGAAAATCTTGGATGTCTCCTGTGCAGATGTGAATTGTGTGCTTGTTAAAATCACGACTGTTTGAGTGTGTATGATGGATCCCAGTCCCATCCAGACACATTACAACAGTTCCTGCATGGTGACACATCTGGAGTGGTGGTGACGTAATGGGCTAAAGCGCATAACTGGTAATCAGAAGGTTGCTGGTTCAATCCCTACAGCCACCACCATTGTGTCCATGAGCAAGTCACTTAACTCCAGGTTGCTTCAGGGGGATTGTCCCTTTAATAAGTGCTCTGTAGGTAGATTTGGATAAAACCTGCCGAATGCATAAATGTATATCTTGACAAATACCATAGTCACATCCACATCCTTCAAAATACTTCACAAGACAGATTTACAGCACATGGGTGTATTAATGATAGTGAGAAACATTAGTGTCTGGTGTGTGGTTGATGCTGGAACAGGTTGTTGGATGCAGCAGTCTAAACAGTGAGACAGCAGCACTGCCAGTGGGCGGGAGAGAGAGTTAAGGCAAGAGGGGAGGGACAGGGTGAGCGAGAGACACAAGACAGTGAGGCAACATACAATCACAAAGAGAGGAGAGAGATAGAGTAATAAAGGAGAACAAGTGTAGCGAGGGATCAGAGAAAAGAAAGAGAGCAGGACAATCCGAAGATCAAGATGCCACCCAACTTTGCCGGCACCTGGAAAATGAAGAGCAGCGAGAATTTTGATGAACTTCTGAAAGCTCTTGGTAAAATTGCATTTCATCTGATCCATCTGTGTAGCTGTGATCTTCACATCCATGACTGTCTCTTCTTCAGATGCTCATGTTAGAAGGAAAAGGGCTGGAGACATCTTGGACAATGAGATGTTTCAGGGTACATTTGAGTCTTAAAGAAGATGGTATTGTATAGTAGAATGCGAGAGTGCATGTTTATGCACATTTATCACAGATTATGTTTGGAGCTTGCAGGACTGTCTGGTAAATGTGGGTCACTAAACAGATAAAGTTAGTTGAGGACAACTCTGAAGATGAATAGGAGTGTTTGTATTTGAAACATAACCGATTTGTTAGACTTAAACTAGGCTTCAACACTGGCAGTCTGTAGCTAAACTCTGGGCGTGATGGTGAGACATTTTATTGCTCAGAAGTTGCTCTTTCATAGCTCAGGAGATGTTTCAACTTTGTCTGAGATGTTTCTCTTAAAATTGCTTTGAAGGAAAAAATAGACACAATTGTGACAATTGCTGATATACTGTAAGAGTATAGAGCTATGAAATTAGGTTTGTTAAAGCTAATTTGAGGACGAATGTTGAATTAATATTGAAATCTCTGACTTTCCAATGCAGACTTTGTTAAATTGGTAATTCTGAGCACAGAATTTCTTTTCTGAAATTCAAGATGAGAGAGATTATATGAGAGATTACTGGGGGGTCTCTCAGGAGAAGCATCTGAGAACTAGAAGACTTAAGCAAGTCTCCATTTGCTCTTCATTTAATCTAATGGATGTTTCGGAGAAACATTTGAAACATTTAAGTGATCTCATTTTATATTTATCTTTCCATTTGGTAAGAACACAGCTTTTATTGTGCTGTCACACTACTCTGTGAGATTGTCCAGGGATTTATGATTCAAATTTTGCATGGTGCAAAGAACTTACATAACTGTGGATGTTTTTTAGGTTGCAATTTTCAGTTTTTTCCAACAAGGGTGGCTTTCTCTAAACTGGGTACCAGGATGGGGTTTAGGAGACCAAGATATAAGAGAAGGGAAGAGAAGATAAACCCCTGAGAATTTGTCTCAGAAGAAAATAAAACAAATCACATAATGATTTTTAGCCGCCTGCTAGTCTTACCATAAAATCTGTGCTGTGGTCCAAACCAAAGAGAGAGAGAGAGAGAGAGAGAGAGAGAGAGAGAGAGAGAGAAAAAGAGGGGAAAACTAAATTAAATATCTAACTTCTCACACAATCCCAGAATTCCTCAAATTCATGTTGAGGTATCATGAAGCATTTGTGGAGTTTTGCATGGCAGATATTTGTAAACAAACTCTTCTAAGGACTTTATATTTTAAGACACGAGCGAACCTGAAATGACAAAATCTAGACTGCATCCTAATTCGCATATTTTCTACTATACGCACCACAAGTATGTATTTATGTCTCATACAGCTTGGCTCGTATGAAAAGGCTATTCCCGTAGAGACCAACCAATCAACACACAGAATTTCATATCGATACAATACAGGCATCAAATTCTACCCAGACTCCTATACAAACACTTTATTTTAAGAGAGGAAACATCTGTGAACAAATCTGGTTACTCAATCTATATTTGTTTATGCAATGTGAATAACATGTTATATTCTGCCCTTGACTCTTTTCAAACCCTGATGTTTTCTTTCTTCCCTGAAACACAACAGTTATATTCCTATTAAAAGTAGGGTTAGGTTTAGGGTTTGGGTAATGGGTTAGACTTTGTGGTTAGGTTTAGGTTTGGGGATTAAACTTCATAACATCATTTGCAACAAAATTTGTGAACCAAATTCATTGGTTTGTGTACTATTCTCTATGGGTGTAACAGCCTTACGGTTTTATACAAGCAAACTCGTATGTTTTCGCTCTTTCTTATTATTACTATGATACTGGTAGTTGGTATATAGACACTACAGTTTAAATACACGTATACAAGTATAGATGTGTAGTTGTGTTGTATAATTGTTTTAATGTTGTTTGGTTGTAAATTAATTTATTTGGTTGCATAGATTTTGAATACTGAGTTGTTTTTCAAGAGTAATGAGGAATTAATTAATATGGAAGTTAATATGAGAATTACTAGAAAAAAACTGACATCATACTGATTAACATTTATATTTTTTATAAGAAGATATTTTTACATGTATGAACAGCTAAGAAGTTAGCAATGAGCTACAATATGATTTTTCATTAAAACTAATGTATTATGAATGTTTTATAAGCTTAAAATTCCACCGGCTCAAAACTGACCCTCAAATGCAAAAGGTGTATGCAGATTTTGAACGTAATTGGAGGGTTAAGCACATGCTATCATGTCATATACTGTCATATACTGTTTATGTTTGCATGCAAGTGTTGAATTACCTTAAAATTTATAACTACTTTGATACATTTGATACATTCTGTTCCCCTCCAGGTGTGAACGCCATGCTCCGGAAAGTGGCTGGTGCTGCCGCAGCCAAACCACACGTGGAGATCCGACAGGATGGAGAGCAGTTCTACATCAAGACCTCCACCTCTGTTCGCACCACTGAAATTAACTTCTGCGTTGGACAGGAGTTCAACGAGGAGACGGTGGATGGCAGGAAATGTAAGGTGAGACATGCTTGTTTCAGAAACAATCCTCAGACCCAAACCAAAAAGAAAACAGAAGATCTAATCTCAGATCAGTTTCTGAAGATTGAAATTGTGGTCAACCACTGTTCATTTAAACATCTCAATTTCAAGATAACATCACACACATCAACCTTCTATATCTAATAATCACAGCACCAAAGAACACAAAGTATACACATATTTGCTATGTAAGGACAGTGACAGAAAACAAAGCAGAGCTCCAGAATTACTTAGACAGATTTTGAAAGCGAGACACCGACCTGGTTGAGCTTCACAACAAGCAGTTAAGCCCGGAGGAAACCACCCAGATCCATGACATCAGGACAGTATGGGTCCTGGAAAACATGCACAGAAGTAATCTGGAAACTATGAGTAGAAATGCCATTCAAAATCTAGAATTTGATTGCAAGTGATAATAAATAAATCTTAAAGACAGGCCTGAAGGTTATGTAATGTTATATGCCTCTGTAAAAGCTAAAAGTCAGTGTTATTTTATTTTCATTTATAAAAAGGGGTTAATTGCCAAATTCCCCAGGCAGTACTACGTTACCTACAATCCTGAAGTGCAATTTATCAGCCATGGAAACAAGAATCGGGGCAATCTCCACATTGAGAAGTTTTTTCAGGCTAGCAGAAGCTAACAGGTTAATGTTAGCTAGCTACCTACACGACGCTGTGCTGATAAGAAAATACATTAAAAAAAAAGGCACAAAACTCCATTCTATCAATTATTACATGATAAAAGAAGTAAACATTTGTGATTTTTTCTGATAAGAAAATACATTTAAAAAGGCACAAAACTCCATTCTATCAATTATTACATTATAAAAGAAGTTAAGTAAACATTTGTGATTTTGACCTAATTTTTCAGGCTAGCAGAGGCTAAATGGAGACTTTTAGCTAGCTAGCTATCTAGTGTTGCACTTAAAATACAGTGGTAGTGTTTTCTGATGAGAAAATACATAAAAAATGCACAAAACACCATCCAATCATTTATTTCCTCATTAAAGAAGGTAAGTACACAGTTGTGTGTTTTTCACCAATTCTTTAGGCTAGCAGAGGCTAAATGGAGACTTTTAGCTAGCTAGCTATCTAGTGTTGCACTTAAAATACAGTGGTAGTGTTTTCTGATGAGAAAATACATAAAAAATGCACAAAACACCATCCAATCATTTATTTCCTCATTAAAGAAGGTAAGTACACAGTTGTGTGTTTTTCACCAATTCTTTAGGCTAGCAGAGGCTAAAAGGGTAAAGCTAGCTAGCTACCAACCAATATAACACTGTGTTTAAAATACTGTAGGTGGTGTTTTTTTTATTACAAAAAAAGGCACAAAATCACTATCCAATCATTTATTGGATAGTGATTTTGTTCACACAGTTGTGTGTGATTTTCACAAATGTTTCATGCTAGCTAGACTGTATATATATATATATATGGAGGCCTATGGAGAAATGAATGTGAACTGGCAGTCACTGTAGAGCGAGTTTAGGTTTATGTAGATTTCGGACAGTTGCTGCCACCTGTAACTACGTACAATTCTGGGAATGGAAGGCTGTTGTTTTTCTGATATCTTCCCCGGACATCTTGGACTCTGATTTCAGTAGATACACTCAAAGACACGTTTATGTAGATTTACATTAGCTCACAGTTAAAAAGCATTGCCTTGCATCCACCAGGATAAATTAGCTACTAACGAGCAGCAATTTTCTCAGCAAGAGTTTGTTCATCTTCTCTAATTTCCTTCCAGATGAATCTTAATCTCTCTATATTACCCTTAATCATGTTTTTAAGCCTTTTGCAGAGGTGCTGTTTTTTGTTGCTAGTGCTAGCAGTTGAATCCACCCTGTAACTCGATCAGATCTAGTGATCCTTGCATTCATGTTCAACAAAAGCCATTCTACACAATCAAATCTGGAACCTCTTCCATAAAACTGAGAAACGGAGCCCTTTATATTTTATTTCAGTGACCTTAACAACGCCGTCTAACCGAGTGAAATGATGGCATCATCAAACTGGGAGAAATCGAAACCTTCAGACTGCAGAGCTCAGCAGAGGGTCATCTCTGATAGGTTTTTTGATATGGAAGTTGAGAGTTTTGGGGGTAAAACCAAAAATAATATTTTAGACAAGAGAAGGAGGGCAGCTACCTGATTTTAAATGTCAAATTCTTCTAATTATTTCCTCATCATGAGCAATGCGGTAACCTTCTAAATCAGCTGTGACCGCATTAAGCGGTGACGACAACAAGCGATAGAACATTTTGGTGATTGCTTTGCGCTGAGTAGCCCCGCCTCACCATGAAATCATATTGGCCCAAAATCCTTCTACACACAACTGTATATTAAAATGCAAATATGTTATGATTGACTGTGATTGTCACGTTGCGCAGCAGTTTCACATTTAGTATGGATAAAAACGAATTGCATTTTTGCAATTCAAAATTTACGGGCTGTATAACATGATTGGCTGCAGTTTTCCAGTGAAATGTCCAGCTGAGGGCGCCAAAAGTGAGAAAAATGGTATCATGTTCAGACGAGGTTTTAAGGTGAATTTTAAATGGATGTTTTAATGATTAATACATACCTCCTTTTTCCCATTTGCCTGAACCTTACTAATAATTTTGAAATATAAATGCCTTACCTAATCAATGCCTAAACCTACCCATATCCCCTCTGAACAATTGTAGTGAGCAGAATAGCATCTTAGAATGCACAACATGTCAAAACTTGAGGCGAGTGGGTTACAACAGTAGAAGACTACGTCAGGTTCCACTTCTGTCAGCCATGAACAGAAATCTGAGGCTGCAGTGGGCACAGGCTTACCAAAACTGAATCTTGATTTCTGCTGAGATACTCAAATGGTAGGCCCACTGCAGCCTCAGCTTTTTGTTCTTGGCTGACAGAAGAGGAACCTGACTTTTTCTTCTGTTGTTGTAGCCTATCAGCCTCATGGTTCGAAGTGTTGTGCATTCTGAGATGCTATTCTTCTCACTACAACTGTTATCTGAGTTACCGTAGCCTTTCTGTCAGCTCGAACCAGTCTGGTCATTCTCTGCTGACCTCTCTCATCAACAAGGCATTTCCGTCCAAAGAACTGCCGCTCACTGGATGTTTTTTGTTTTTTGGCATCATTCTGAGTAAATTATAGAGACTGTTGTATACATGTGAAAATCCCAGGAGATCAGCAGTTACAGAAATACTCAAAACAGCCCGTCTGGCACAACAATCATGCCACAGTCCAAATCACTGAGATCACATTTTTCCCCATTCTGATGGTTGATGTGAAAGTTAACTGAAGCTGACCCATATCTGCGTGATTTTATGTACTGCACTGCTGCCACACGATTGGCTGATTAGATAATCACATGAATAAGTAGGTGCACAGGTG
The DNA here is from genome assembly GCF_025860055.1 of Xyrauchen texanus. Classification (NCBI taxonomy): domain Eukaryota; kingdom Metazoa; phylum Chordata; class Actinopteri; order Cypriniformes; family Catostomidae; genus Xyrauchen; species Xyrauchen texanus. The sequence continues at coordinate 4,484,594 of NC_068324.1, forward strand.
TTCCTAATAAAGTGGTCACTTAGTGTAGGTCACATCCTGACTAATACGTTTAAAGAAAAAATAAAACATTGATTTTGCTACGTTTACGCCTCTCATCTACACAGGAATGGTGGTCATCGACTGTGGAATAATCAAGATGCAGATTTATTTTTTATTCCCAAGAAATTAATGAAGTCAGTCTTAATTTTGGAGATTAGCTGAAAGATTAATTTATCATGGAAGTGGCTTTGTTTTTTCCTAATAATGAAAGGACAGGTGTATAGCCAGAGATTTCACCTCATTTTGTTCTGGAACAGATAGTAAAGGGAGGGGGATTATTTGTGAGTCTTGCAGCCCCTGAGAGACGCGTATCTCTCTGTCTTGAACAGTGTGTGTGTGTGTGTGTGTGTGTGTGTATGTGTGTGTGTGGTGACATTATAACGTGGGTCTTTATGACCTAGCTATACTTTTGGAACCAAAGGTTTTGAAAAATGTCACAAAAAGTTAAAGAAACTCTATTAGGGGACATTCTCAAAATGAAGAGTGGTTTATAAAGACTTCATCCTTTTCTAAAATGCCAAGCATTTAGAGTTTAGCTAGGGTTATTTAATGTAATGTAGTAGTGTGTAAGTGTGTAGGTCTTATTGGGTACAAAATGTGCCAACACGTAAACCTACATTGTGGATTAAACCCACATTAATGTCTTAATGTGCCTGAAAATGTGAAAATGTAAAAATGTTGGTGTAAGGGTTAGGTTTAGGGGCAGGGATATGGTTAGGGAATAGAAGATCATTAGCTTAGTTAAAAAAAACTCAATAGAAGTCAGTGGTAAGTTACCAATATGATAGAAAAGAAAATGTGTGTGTGTGAGAGACAGTATATGTGCTGTGTCACCCTGTGCAGATTATTATTAATAGCAGTACATCAGATCCCCGCAGGCCAAATTCACACCCCATATGCACTACGACGTGACAAGACTACAATGCTCCCGTTATAAACAAAGCATCAGTTGTGTGCCTGCAATGTACACAGCTTTGTTGATTCTAATGGGAGCATTTAATTTTGTCGCCTACTGACCCTCTGATTTGTGACATATGGTAAATGGTAAATGGACATGTAACACCATTTCAGCTAAAGCAACAAGAAAGAATGGTTTTCAGTCAAAAATGTCTATTCTAAAAAGATGGGAAGTCTGATGGGATGAGCCACATTTGAAGTAAAACAGCCGATATACACACACACCTGTGATTGCACATAAGTTTGACTTCTATGTTATTCTTCCATGCAGTATTTGTGTCTTATTTTCCGGAGAAAATATCTAAACATCCTTAAAAGGAGATGCATTTAATCATGTCACAGTACCTACATTTATGTGGCTTGTTGCGCGTATAGCAACGCTATACTAGAGACGCTATAAAAATGATTTTTATTCCCTTTCACACAAATTACAAAAACGGCAGATTATCAGTTAATAAACACTTACTTTTCACACTGTTCCTCAAACTATGGTACTTTATGACATCAAAACACTTACTATAGCACATGAATTGTAAGACAAAACATATTAACGTTTGCATTACATAAGCAACTACATTTAAATGCTTGTTCAAATGCGATCAAATTGCACGGTAGCTCAACTGATATGTGAATTAGCGGGTACGATTCCAGAAGAGCACATGAGTCGACATGTGAGCCGAAAGTGTCAGGTGTAGGTTTAGGTGTAAGGCTTAGGGTTGGGAGGTTGGTTTTGTTGATTTAAAACTTGAGGGAATTACCCTTAAAAATCTCATTTGTTTAGAGGAAAATTTTACTTGCTTTTAGCGCCACACAGTGGACATTTCATATCGGAACTGCCGCGATACAAGGAACCACAGTGCAAAAATGCCGCCACAGTCACGTAACGTTCATGAGATCAGGTCGTTTACTTAAGTGCAGTGTACGCTAAGCACACAACTGTTAGAATATATAATTGTATTCAAATAATTTTTATTATGATTAAATAAAATAAATGTAACTAATGAATTTTAGAGTATTTGCCGCTGTTTTTATTTAAGTCATTTATTTAAGCCTTTTTTAAGGCAAAGGTGTAAAAAGGCAAGAGAATCAAACCACGGCTACAGTACTATGTTTTAATTTGGAAACGCATCGATTTTGCTACGTTTACACCTTTTTAATGCACTGAAAATGGACAATGGTCGAAAACGCTCTCCATAACTGCATACTTTGGAAAACGATGACGTTAGGAAATTGAAAACGGATTAGTGTGGATGATTTGGCCTCAAAGTAATCCAGCCATTTTCTAGGCCAGTTGCTATAGCGACAGACTGCTCACCTGCCACAGGGCAGAAGGCAGACTCAATGATCGTCAGCGAGAGAAAATGAAACGGCGAGAAAGGATGGGTGGCAAAACAATGCCATAGCTAATCGACTCCTAGAGCTTTTGTTTTTGGGGAGTGCACGATGGGGAGTTTGATTCATTTCAAAAGAGGGATTTTATTATGTAGTTGTTTTCAAACACTGCAAGAAACTGCAAGAGGGAAAAAAATGTAGATTTACTTTGGGGGACAAATTTGTGTCCCCATGAAGTGAGCTTAATCTGACAAAACATCCCTTTAGGTAAATCCTCAACTGGAAAAATTATTTAAAAATGCAAATACTGTTTATAGGTGTAGGGTTTGTTTTCAGGTCAGGAGTGGTGTTGGTGTAGTGGTCTAAAGCACATAACTGTGCATAACATAATCTGGTAATCAGAAGAATGCTGGTTCAAGCCCTACAGCCACCACCATTGTGTCCTTGAGCAAGACACTTAACTCCAGGTTGCTCCGGGGGATTGTCCCTGTAATAAGTGCACTGTAAGTCGCTTTGGATAAAAGCGTCTGCCAAATGCATAAATGTAAATGTAAATGTAAGGTCAGTCTGTAGTCATTATCAATGGCTGTATATTAAAACAATAGAAGCTATAGTATGTCTTTATTTAGCCAAGTTAACATATGTGTGTGTGTGTGTGTGTGTGTGTCACTGTCGTCAAGAGTTTTTGTTCGTCTAAGCGAGACGAATGAGTGTGTCAGGACGTTGTACACAGTCTCATTTAAGATCAAGCTGCATAAATGAGTTTAAACACAGCGCCCGAGGCCAGAGAGAGAGACAGAGAGAAGAGAGATGAATGCTGTCTGATCGCTGATGCTGTGTCGCTGCAGTTCTCTAATATTGTTCAGTTATCTATACCATCAAACAAATCATTATGACACTAAAGGGAGTTAATCCAAAAATGAAAATTCTGTCATTCACTCATCTACCTCATGTCGTTCCTAACCCGTATGACTGTTGTATTAATATGGAACACTAAAGGAGATGTTTTAATGAATATCATGGCCCGTCTTTTCCAGTGTTGGAGAGTAGTCAGCTAAAAGTAGCAACGCTTCTAATTTAAAGGAATAGTTATTTCAATAATACATATCCTCTCATCATTTACTCACCTTCATGGCATCCCAGATGTCTGACTTTCTTTCTTCAGCAGAACACAAATGAAGATATTTAGAATATCTCAGCTCTGTTGGTCCTCATAATGTGTGGTGAATGGTGACCAGATCACAGAAGGTTCAAAAAGGACATGAAGGCAGCATAAAATTATCCATACGACTCCAGTGGTTTAATCCATGTCTTCTGAATCAGTATGATAAGTGTGGATGAGAAACAGATCAATATTTAAGTTCCTTTTTTACTATAAATCCCCACCTTTGCCCAGCCCCAACCTGCAGGTGGCTGAATGTGAAAGTGACTTCAACTCCAGATTGTCAAAGTGAAAGTGAAAGTGCAGATTTATGGTAAAAAAAGGGCTTAAATGTTGTTCTGTTTCACACCCACACCTATCATATCACTTCAGAGGATATAGATTTAACCTCTGGAGTTGGACAAATTACTTTTATGTGGTTTTTGGATCTTATGAATTATGGTCATCATTCACTTGCATTGTATAGAAAAATCTTTCTTTACGTTCTGCAGATGAAAGAAAGTCATACACATCTGGGATGGCATGGGAGTAAATAAATGAGAGAATTTTCAAATTTGGGTGAACTATCCCTTTAAATGCATTTTTTCAGGAGCATGGCAGAAGCTCAGCTATTTTGGCAATAAAAAGCTTTTCCAGTAACAAGCCACATTTTCTAACAAGTAGCACTGTCACGTCACAATAAGCTACACTTGTCACATTGTATTACGAACGCAGCAATGGAGCTGAGGGAACTCTGATTCATTTTAGTGAGTCAGTTCTTTCAGACAGTTCATATAAATGAACCTGATTACAAAAATGATTAATTCTGTCATTCATTCAAGCCCCACGCAGCCCTAAAGGGACTGAGCCCTCTTAGTGTACGGCTGCTTTTTATCACTATATTTAAATTCAGTTATATGAAATGTTTTATTTGTGCATATAGTTAATCTAGTTTATTTGTGTATATTAAGTATTAATTGCTGTTCAAATGTTTTTTGTTATCATCCTATTTGTTTAACCCTTTTGAAAACGTTACCATGGTTTTACTATAGAAACATTTTAGTAACCATGACTACAGTAACTATGGTTACTTTCATTGTTAATATGGTTTTCTACCATGTTTTTTTGTTGTCATTTTCAATTCAGCTGGTATCAGAACTGATCGCAGAATTAAATAAAATCATCCGACTATTAAATATCTTAAATATTTTCTTCTTTAAATAGCTTCAGTGTAGTTAGCTCCTTTTTTTGTAACTTGTAGTGTTGCTTACTACTTATAAAGAGTAGCTTGAGTAGCTTGACTGTAGATCAACTGCTTAAAGCTACAGCTACAGTTAAGCTACATTTTCAAAGAAGCTTCCCCAACACTTGTCTTTTCAATACAATTGCAGTGGATAGTGCCTCACTTTAAAGCTTAAAAGGGACCCAAAAGTATCATTAAAGTAGTAACCAGTGTGACTTGTGTGTAATTTTCCAAATCTCAAGCAAACATATGATAGGTTTTGGTGAGAAACTACCCAAAATAAACTCTTAAAATTGAAATAATTAAACTCATAGCGCTCATGAATGCGCAACGGATGTCAAGATATTCACTGAAAAATGTATTTTGGGTTGCTTCACCTATCGTATGACTTCAGAAGACTTGGAATATGTTGCACATGTTGCATGGACTACTTTTATCATACTTTTTTGGTCCTTTTTTAAGCACTTTTCAATGCTACTGCATAAAGTTGAGTAAATTATGACAGAATTAAAATTGTTTATGTGAACTATTCCTTTAATGCAGTGCTCGAACTCTTATTGTGTGTGTTATCTGTAGAGTTTTCCCACGTGGGAGACAGAGAATAAAATCTACTGCAAACAGACACTGGTGGGTGGGGACGGACCCGTTACATACTGGAGCAGAGAGCTGCGTGGAGACGAACTTATCTTGGTAAGACACACAAAACCCAAATTAACATATTGTTGCTCAGACGTTGCTCTTTCATTTCTCATTAGATATAATGGTGTTTTCTGTTATATTTCACTGAAGCATCAACTTTGTCTCAGATGTTACTCATAAAACTCTAGAGATTCATTTCTAGTGTTTTAAAAAAAAAAAATATATATATATCCTGTTTCTATTTTCTACCCCTCTAAAAGGGAGAGTCTGGGCGATTTTACATCATGGCAGAGTTCACTGTGATCATAAATGATTAGCTCACAGAACACACCTGTGGTTTTTTCCCATATAGCTCAATGTTTTAAGCCAGACAGACAGACAGACAGACAGACAGACAGACAGAGAGAGTGAGAGAGACAGCGGGTGTGAGATTGTTAATGGAGCAAATCGAGCAAATCGGAGACAAAAAGAGAGGCTACCAGATTCCTTTTCTCACTTCTCACATATTTGGGGGAGATATATTTGACCCCAAAATCAATCGAACAATTACATTGACTTTTTACTTAAAAAAATAATAATTGTGCCATTATTTTCATGCACATTTAAACCACCCCCCCCAAATCTTTGGTAGCCTCCTGTAATACAAAAAAATAAAAACTCATTCCTGTAACCTGAAAAAAACCAACGATGTATTATTTGTAAATGACAGATGTACATTGTGGTAATGTTTGTTGTACTGAAGAAATGTAAACATCTATAAAAAATTTAATAAAAACAGACAGAATTAAGATTTCGTTTTTTACAGTAACATTACTGTATTACACTTCTGCAGTAATGAGAGTTATATATTTTTTGCATTTCAGGGTGAAATTGTCATGAAAATAATGAGACAATGATACAAATCTGAAAATAGGCTTCATTTTCTTTAGGTGAAATATACATGATTTCCAGAAAATATAATACAAATATCTAAAGGAAACACTTTACAGTAAGATTATATACATCTACATGAGTTAACATGAACAAACAATAAACAATACTACTTAATCTTAGTTATGTAAATTGTAACATACTTTAAAAATACATCTTTAAAATAAAATGTTTTGTATTTCTTCAACTTCTGCCAAGTTCATGTACTAGAGGTTGTTATTTTAAACTAGCAATGTTTTGTTAACTAACTTCTTTCTTTTTGTTATATGAAGGAAACTATTATAATACTGTTATATTAATGTTTCATCATTTAGTTTAGGTACATTTCAAATGTTGATTTTACTGAGGAACCCAAAGACCCAGACTAAGACTATTAATAATAAACTATGAAAATACATTATGTAAAACAAATTATTACATGTTTAAAACTATGATAATCTTAACAAAGTGTGAAATAAATATTACAACTGTCCCACGGTTGTAGGCGTCATTTCCATAACACCAAACAATTTATATATATATATATACTTATATATATATATATATATATATATATATATATATATATAAATAATATAATATAATTATATATTTTCTTTGCACTTTATTAGGGGCAAAATTGTTATTTATATATATAATAAAAGAATCTAGGTAAATATCACTTGATTATTTTTTATTATTATTATTTTACTGGCTGTAATTTACAATCAAGCTTTTATTTTTATATCCAATTATACAAAAACATTTAAAATATTATTTAATTTTGAGAATCTTTGATGCACAAAATGTTAGCTATGAAATGTGCCTTAGCAAGACAAAGTAGGTGATTTTATTTCAAAGACATTAAAAACGTCATTTCTATCAACATCATTTCCACCATAGAATTCTATTAAACACAATAAAGAATTGTAGATTAGAATTTGAGGTGGTAATAACACTGTGGTGGGAATTTCCTTGACTTTCAGGAAAAAAGAAATTACAACAAAAACAAAAAATCTCCTGTCGTGCATGTACATACTTTTTGGGGTAAAATATGACCTGGAAATTTCTTTGTGAGATTCATCCATTTGAAACTGAATAAACTACTGTGGAACAAACACACACACACACACTTAAACACACCATACAGCCTGACTTCCTGTGAAAAGAACATTATAACATCGTAAATTCAGAACAGTATAAGAATAACATTTCAGATCTCTCCTCCAGCCACAGCATGTCATCTTAAAGGCATAAACTATGATTAAGTAGAAACATTTGAGCTGATGTTCTGCTGTAATACACTGGCATGAATCCAAATTCAACAATAAAATAAGAGGGTTATGAATCAGTTCCAGAATAGAGACTCCTGACAACCCCAGAGAGCGAATGCCGGATAGTTATTCAGTCTGAATACAACGGAATGTGAAAAACTGTCCAAAATAAATGCAGGTCTGGCCCAAATCACAGCCGCACTCTTTAAATCTGACATTTAAGCAGCTTAAAAAATTCTCACGGTTTTGCAAGGTAATTCAGAGCTCGACTTCTGCGGAAACAATCCCAGAATGCAGCATTGATTGTCTTTGCCGTTTCATTTTGAATCCAGGACACATTTGAACAAGGCAACTGTGCTTCGTTTAGTTTAGTCCACATATAAAGTACAATAGGGATAACTGGAGGCTCTGATTGTCTTTATTTCGTAAACACAACATTATGGAGGTTAACTGAAGGATGCTATCGGCTGATCGTGCTTGCTAGGACAAGCATAATAAACCACTAGCCATATGACCAGTATTCAACTTTTGCATGTAACTCCATCCACAGCGTTTGTGCTACGGACATGTGTGATACCTCAAATTGTGCAACTTGTTGAGGAGAAGTGGGCAATTACTTTTCTAAGTAATTCGAATTGCCTGGCGTCACAGTTTTTCATGTTCCTTGCTTTCATTCCTAGATTTTTGGGGCAGACGATGTGGTTTGCAAACGGATTTACGTTCGGGAATGAGGTGGATTGCCAACAGAGACAGCAACCAAACCATGAATAACGCAACCAGTCAGCCCTGCATCCCAAGATACCGTGTGTCCAAAACAAACCCTGAACCCTTCGTGCATGTCACGCGGTGAACATGCATCCGTGCAGTGCATTGTGGAATTTCATTTCTCAACTGTGACCTCCATGTTCCTCCAGTTTCACTTTAATTGTCTCTCTTTCCTTCTCTCTAACTCACTTTGTCCTTTTTTTTTCACAGATATGTGTATTGCAAACAAAAACAGGAACCGAAATAAAAAAGGAACCAAACATCTGAATAGTCTCACTCTCTGTCATATATTGTCTAAACGTTTAAATGTAAGTGTCATATTTTCTAGACATCTAGTAAAGATTCAGAAGTAGAACCAAAAAGGGTTTGCCATACAATCATTTTTTTGTTTTACTTTTCCACTATAAAACTTATTCTCCAAAAATCCATATAGCCAACTCAAGTACCATATACAGCAAAACCATAATGCTTGATTAAAAGAGGGTTCTTTGCTCAACCTAAGGAACTACAAAGAACCTTTATCAGTGGTATTTGACACTTAAGCAACCACAGAGCAACACACTGGCATTGTGGCAGTGAGTTTTGCACACATAATCACCACTCACATTGTCTTCAGAAAATTAAATAAATCTAGTTTTTAACAGCTGTTTTTGGAGAATCTACTGTCTGGTTTTTCAGCTCTTTTGATCTCATTACACACAGATTTTGCCCCACTGTCAGATTCCAGCGGGTGGCAGAGGCAGATAAGGGGAACAGACGGTTCCATCCTTTATGGGAACGCACTTATTGCCAACGCTGAAATGTGTGATCAGATTTAGGGGGCGTCATGCTCAGGGAAACTCATTATATGAATTTCCCTAAAGAGAAAACAAATTCAAACACACACACATAAAGTGGTTGGTTAAACCTCAAATCAAGACAAAGAAAAGCTAAACACTGCGTCTACAAAGAGTGCGAGCGACACAAAGCGACAAAACTAGAACACTCCCATTATAATAAACAAAGCTGTCTACAAGACAAGCAGACCATGCCACAAAATGAGAAAGTTTGCCATTATAATTGGCAGAACTAGAACATTTGTTATGATCAACCAAACGATCTACAAAGTAAGTAATTAGTGCATCAAAACTAGAACATTTGTTATGATCCACGACATTGTCTACACTGACTTTCTACAAAATTAGAAAGCTTCTGTTATAATCAACAATGCTCTCTACTGGGGGCCTGGGTAGCTCAGCGAGTATTGAAGCTGACTACCACCCCTGGTGTCTCAAGTTCGAATCCATGGTGTGCTGAGTGACTCCAGCTAGGTTTCTTAAGCATCCAATTTGGTGCGGTTGCTAGAGAGGCTAGAGTCACATGGGGTAACCTCCTCGTGGTCGCGATTAGTGGTTCTCGCTCTCAATGGGGTGTGAGGTAAGTTTGTGCGTGGATCACGGAGAGTAGCATGAGCTTCAACATGCTGGGAGTCTCTGCTGTGTCATGCACACCGAGTCATGTGATAAGATGCGCGGATTGACTGTCTCAGAAGCAGAGGCAGCTGAGACTTGTCCACCACCACCCAGATTCAGGTGAGTAACTGCGCCATCACAAGGACCTACTAAGTAGTAGGAACTGGGCATTCCAAATTGAGGGGAAAAGCGGATACAAAAATACACACACACAAAAAAACAATGCTGTCTGTAGCAATGCAACAAACTAGAACACTTCTGTTATAATAAAGGAAACTGTCTACACTGCAAGTGAGCAAAGCAACAAAACTAGAACACTTTTGTTATAATTAACAGTGATGACTACACTGCAAGTGAGCAACGTAACAAAATTGGAACACTACCATTTTAATCAGCAACACTCTCTACACTGCAAGTGAGTAACGTAACAAAATTGGAACACTACCATTTTAATCAGCAACACTCTCTACATTGCAAGTGGCAAAGTAGCAAAATTGGAACACTTGCAGTTTAATCAGCAACGCTCTCTACACTGCAAGTGAGCAACATAACAAAACTGGAACACTTCAATTTTAATCAGCAACACTCTCTACATTGCAAGTGGCAACGTAACAAAATTGGAACACTTCCATTTTAATCAGCAACACTCTCTACACTACAAGTGCCAACGTAACAAAATTGGAACGCTTCCATTTTAATCAGCAACACTCTCTACACTGCAAGTGGCAAAGTAGCAAAATTGGAACACTTCCATTTTAATCAGCAACACTCTCTACACTACAAGTGGCAACGTAACAAAATTGGAACGCTTCCATTTTAATCAGCAACACTCTCTACACTGCAAGTGGCAAAGTAGCAAAATTGGAACACTTCCATTTTAATCAGCAACGCTCTCTACACTACAAGTGGCAACGTAACAAAATTGGAACACTTCCATTTTAATCAGCGACGCTCTCTACATTGCAAGTGGCAAAGTAGCAAAATTGGAACACTTGCAGTTTAATCAGCAACGCTCTCTACACTGCAAGTGAGCAACATAACAAAATTGGAACACTTCAATTTTAATCAGCAACACTCTCTACATTGCAAGTGGCAACGTAACAAAATTGGAACACTTCCATTTTAATCAGCAACACTCTCTACACTACAAGTGGCAATGTAACAAAATTGGAACGCTTCCATTTTAATCAGCAACACTCTCTACACTGCAAGTGGCAAAGTAGCAAAATTGGAACACTTCCATTTTAATCAGCAACGCTCTTTACACTACAAGTGGCAATGTAACAAAATTGGAACGCTTCCATTTTAATCAGCAACACTCTCTATATTGCAAGTGGCAAAGTAGCAAAATTGGAACACTTCCATTTTAATCAGCAACGCTCTCTACACTACAAGTGGCAACGTAACAAAATTGGAACGCTTCCATTTTAATCAGCAACGCTCTCTACACTACAAGTGGCAACGTAACAAAATTGGAACACTTCCATTTTAATCAGCAACGCTCTCTACACTGCAAGTGAGCAACATAACAAAATTGGAACACTTCCATTTTAATCAGCGACGCTCTCTACATTGCAAGTGGTAACGTAAATGTTTTTTAAAAACTCTTCAAAGTACAGTACATGAAATACCACCATTGTGTCCTTGCGTAATCTCAGGCTATTTAAGACTGAACCTCTACTGTTTTAGGTTGCAATTTAAATGTCCACTATGCCCTACAAGTATGAACTTCACTGGTGATGAAAAAGACAGTACGACAGTTTTGCCATACTACCAAATCATAAAATTGCATCCTGATACCGTTACTCACAAACCGTTTGCCTTTGCAATTGTTTGCATTTAGCAAATTCAGTTAGCATAAAAATAATTATTACTTCACTTTCAGGTTCATACACTTCAAAACAACTGTGATAACTTCAGTCTCACGTTTTTTAAATGTTTAAATTTTAACTTAATTTACATGCAATTAGATACGAATAGTTTTAGCTCTTAAAAGTATGCACATATAGTATGCACACTTTGGAATCCACTGAATACAACTGGTTGCATTTGGCATAATATAATCAATTGCTGGAGCAATTTGGGTTTCACACTGAACTCATTGATAGAGAATTTACACAAATTACTCATCTTCAATAGTGCGAGGGATGATTGCTAATGTTAGCCCAACGAGTGTGCTCAAAAATCCACTAATTGTAACCTTGCATACTACATAGGATGCATGCTTCGGTATGGGATGCAAACTGTTTAGGATGCATACTTTGGTATAGGGATGCATACTGTTTAGGATGCATACTTTGGTATGGGAGGCATACTGTTTAGGATGCATACTTTGGTATGGGATGCATACTGTTTAGGATGCATACTTTGGTATGAAATGTAGCCTAACCGATGATCTAACATGAAAAAATTTAAATCCATTCTGAGCAGCTGGAGCATCAAACACAGAATGAAAATGAGTCAAAATCATTCTTACATTTGTTCTTACTGTCTCTATCACTTCAAACAACAATTCAGCTAATTGTTTCAGTTTACAGAGGCTTTGGCCTCGTGTTGGCCCCTGTGGGCCCCTCAGAAGATGCAGGGAGCCCCGTTCCAGCTCATAGAGAGTGTGTTCTCAGAGCCTGTGTGTGCTGACCGTTCTTAACAAAGAGCTCTTTCAGCACAAAGAAGAGCATCCAAACCAAACCCCTCATCAAATTAACATAATGGCACACACTCGCACAGTTGCCCGAGGCTCTCTGAGAGTGTGTATTGTGGAGCTGATGCATTCTTTCAGAGTGTAGCAGGTCAGAAATCAGGGCTGTGTGCAGAGAACCTGGCAACTGCCGTTTTGGGAGTTTGTGTTGTTTGGTGCTGTGAAACAGCATGTTGAAAGAACAGCTTTCAGCTCCCATGGCATGAAGACAAATCGCATCACGACGTTTGATGTTTTGTTGTTTGTGTCCTGGCGTTTGTTAGTTGTGACAGTGATTTAGAACGCTGAATTGAGACAAAGCGAATGCAAAGACGTGCAGAACCACTGAGAAAATAGGGTCCGAACACAATCGTGGCTTCCTGAGACATAAACAGCAGGAATTAAACTGAATGTTGGGTTTTTTAGGGCCGTCACTGAGCAGGTGTTTTATCAGGGCCCCTGAAATGGCCCTTCGTAACCGTTAACGTCTCTACAAATCGATATATATTTTTTTATTTATCAATTTGTCTTGCCTGATCAGAAGGGAAGTGTCCGTGCAGTTTGTTTACTAGATGTTTCAGACACTGATAGGTTTTTTTGTCATCTTCTTACTGGGTTTGAAAAGAGAGGGAGACAGAGAGAGAGAGAGAGGGGAAGATGTGGAGATAGTAAAGTCTGTATCCTGTGTTGCTCATCGGAGTGATACATTACCTCATCCATCAGCTTTGATCTGACTGCAGCCAGAGGCCAAAACAATTCTGTCTGTCTCGCACACCTCACACTCAATCCTGAACAACAACCTCATTCCTTAATAATGTTGAACATTTTTGAAAGCCGAATGTTTTACTAACTTCTGTGCAAGTGAAGGATTACTGACTTACCAGTGTGGACATACACAAGCACACATTGTGATACCCTTCATCTTGAGTTTATCCATTTGTTTCTTATAAATTGTAACATTTGTCTTCTAGCCGACACAAAACAGAGGCATGTGTGATATATGTACACTCACCGAACACTTTATTAGGAACACTATGGTCCTAATAAAGTGCCCAATGTGGTCTCCTGCTGTTGTAGCCCATCTGCCTCAAGGTTTGACGTATTGTGCTTTCTGAGATGCTATTCTGCCCACTGCAATTGTACAGAGTGGTTATCTGAGTTACCGTAGCCTTTCTGTCAGCTCGAACCAGTCTGGCCATTCTCCGTTGACCTCTCTCATCAACAAGGAATTTCTGTCTACAGAACTGCCGCTCACTGGATGTTTTTTGTGAAATGAACCTGCAACATTTCTTTAAATTACAGGAACAGTCCATGGCACCACAGGAGATTGGTTGTGTCTGTGAGAGGGCTCAGCCAATGAGAAGACACATCACAGTAGATTGCCATGTAGTAGCCTAACTCTGAAAATGTATTCACAGTCATTGCCAAATCTCTGTGCTATTAATCGATAGTATTAAATGCATTAATTTTGCCCTAATATGATTGGTGGGCGACTCATTTAGCCATAACTTATGAACATCTTGGATGTATTGGCACTAAAATAAGATGTCATTCTATTTTGAGAGCCAATCAGATGTCTAACTGCTATGAACATATTCTGCAAACATATTACTCAGATGGCACCATCCTGTCAAAGTGGGTGGTTCTTGGCCAAAAAAAAGCTGTAAAGTAGACCCTACTTCATGCCGAAGATCAGATTTATCCAATCCAAAATTTCACGTAAACCTGACAAATTGTGGTCAGTTGCTCTACATGTCAATCAGACATCTACTTCCTGTCTTAGTGGGCGTTTCCTGGCTAGAATGAGCTACAGTGTGGACCAGACTTCATGCCAATAGCCAAAAGTTTATTATTTGACAGTTTATCAGCTCATAGAGATGCCAGATTTAACTAATGAAGGCTCTCTCTCTCTCACTCTCTCACACACACACACACACACACACACACACCTCTGACAGAGCAGATTGTCTCTCTGTCTCGTTACCTCGCTGTGGGAGTCTCACTGCACCTGTCAGCCCGAGCGCCCGTCAGAGCCACACACAACAATCTGGGTCACTCTGACTGGGCCGAAAAGAAAGAGAACCATCCTTCACCTGTCCGAAACCATTCCGTCTAGCCTCTAACACACACAGACACATAGATTGTTCCAGCCCTAAAGAGCTACACAGTGTCCACCGAGAGCACATAAAACACATTCAGGCTGGATGACTTTTTTCTTTACCGTGTGCTTGAAGGTATGATGATTAATTTGCTGATGGACCTGTTGGTACCAGAGCCCAGTCTGAATTTCTAATTATATTGAACTTGACAAATCTAAAGAAGAAGAAGATGAAGAAGACATGACGTGAACAATCTTTGCAATAACACCGTATTCTTTCATTACTCTCATAGTTCTGTGTCTATAGAGAATCAGTTACTGGCCAAGATACTTCTAAGTCTTGGTTCGGATACATACATTCACTGACCACCAACAGAGAGAGACAGACTGACCATAGCATGGGCTATTCGGTAGATGAGTTGGAGTAAAAGGAGTAGAAACCACAAAGATATGCTGCACATGTGCAATACTCATAGGAATACACCAAATGTTTACAACTTGATATATCAAGCATGGGGTCAGATAATTGAAACAAGTGGGTAAAATGGCAATTAAAGGATCGTTCAGGGTTTAATACAAGTTGAGCTCAACCGACGGCATGTGGCATCATGTAACTTGAATGGGAATAAAGAAGAGTAACACATTACGGAAACTATTAATTATGACTTGTCGGATTCGGTGACCCTACTGTATCTCTATATATGTTCACGTCTGGCTATGGTTAAGAAGGAAGGACAAAAAGAGGATTGTGCAGAAATGAGAAAGGCACTTGGGAGAAGTAGGGATAGGGAACATTTGTGATGTTTGAGATTATGTGTGGTACAATTACATTGGGGGAAGGACTACTAGGGCTGGTGTCTGTCTAGTGTGTTTACAAGGGTTATGAGAGAGGTTTGTGCAGTGTCGTGTGGTAGAATGCCATATGGAACCAGGGGCACCGAGCACACATTAACGGTGCCAGTGGGGTTAGCACAGCCTTAGCCACTGGGTTGGCGCATATGGTCCGAAGGGAGTTTATGCCACACAGAACCAGAAGGACAGAGTACACATTAACGGTGCTAGCACAGACTTAGCCACTGGGCTAGCACTTATAGACACATGGGAGGTTATATGCCGCAGGGTGGGTGTATGGTATAGTATGTGCAGCAGATGTCAGCATGGCATGGGATGCAGGGTAGGATTTCTTCAGGGGTTTCTTCTGGGATTAATGGTGCGATAAATATGTGATGGGTGGCTCCCAGCTGATGTCCACGCTGCTGTGCAGAAGGGTACAAACTACAGGAGTTTGGACATGACTGGGTGAGTATGGTGAATAGAAATAAGAATAGATACATTTATCAGTGTATTTGCAACATAAACCACAAGCAACTATAGTAAACCTTAAACAGAATAAACAAAAACAGTAATAACATACAAACACCTGGACGACAACAACAGCAATAATTTGTTTCATTTCTATAATTGGGTCATTCTTGGGATTCTGTAATATTTCAGTCCATTTTTAAATGGTGGTTCGCTAAAATGAAATGATCCTATTTGGAAGTGTATTAAATTCAGGGTGTCGTCAAGCTCAACAATTCAACCCCGTCACATGAAATTAAGTTGTTAAATCAGTACTTTTCAAAATAAATATTTTAATCCATAAATATGTCGAATTTATTAATTTCATGCATACTATGTGGTCTTCTGTCCTACTCCACATGAGGAACAGTGGCCATTTTGAGCAAAAAAACACAACCCTGTAACATTTCTTCACTGTCAACCTGGGACGGGGTTGAGTTATTCAATACATTTATGGATATTGTAAAAAAAAAAAAATGAAATAGTCAAAATATTATACATTACAAATACTATATATTCACTTGAATGGAACATGGTGTTAGAAATATGTGGGTGCAAGTAGCCCAGTGGTGGGAGAGTTGTGACAGGGTTGAGATGGGAGGGGCAATATTGGATAATTAAAATTGGAACACAATTAAAAATCAATGTATTGTTCGATGCACACACCCTGACATGTTAAGGGAGAGCATTAAAAAGTTAAGTGTTTTTGTAAAAAAAATAAATAAATAAATATATATATAAAAAATATTTGTAGCTCAATCACTCAATCATTGAGAAAATGGTCATAAATGTCATATTTGTGGTTGTTCAATTGGTATGAGGGACACATGAGCAGTAGGTATATGTTTTATAACCAGTATTGTGTAGAATCACACCTGTAGCCTAAACCTTAGAATTTGGTATACGTCATTATACTACAAAGGTGTCAAATGATATTAACTTGTAATATTTAACCAGGAAGAAATAGTACATCGACTGTGTTGTCACACGGCACGTGTTACTTTTCTCAGCGCTGGTCAGGATGTATCAATTACAGCCATTTGTGATTTTTATTAAAGGATTTTAACATACAAACAAACATTAGAAAGTAAGATTTGCTGTCCAGTGTAACAAACAATCCAGCTCCTCTTGAGAAACCGAGCATCGTTTTAAACAAGTGTTGCGCCCCCTGGTGAACAGAAATAAGACTTCAGGCCTGACTCTCCACAAAACGAATTTAAAGGGACAGTTCACCCCAAAATGAAAATTCTCTCTTAATTTACTCACACTCATGCTATCACAGAAACTTATGATTTTCTTTCTTCTGCTGAACACAAACAAAGATTTTTAGAAGAATATCTCAGCTCTGTAGGTGCTCACAGTGCAAGTGAATGGTGATCAAAATGTTGAAGCTCACAAAGCCAGATCCTGTGGTTAAATCCAAATCTTCAGAAGCGTAACCTATCAACTTCAGAATATGATGTGTGGGTGAGAAACAGATTCATATTAAGACCATTTGTACTATAAATCTCCACTTTCACTCTCTTTTTGGCGATTCACATTTCTGTGCATATCGCACCTACTGGGCAGGGAGGAGAATTTATAGTAAAAAAAGTACTTAAATATTGATCTGTTTCTCAGCTTCTGAAGACATGGATTAAGCCACTGGAGTATTATTGATTACTTTTATGCTGCCTATATGTACTTTTTGGAGCTTAAAAATATTGGTACCCATTCACATGCATTGTATGGGTCTAAAAAGCTGAAATATTCATCCAAAAATCTTTGTGTTCAGCTGAAGACAAATATTTCATACACATCTGTGATGGCATGAGTGTGTGTACATGATAAGAGAATTTTCATTTTTGGGTGAACTATCCCTTTAATAGATACGTAGAGAGGAACCACATTACAAACAGCTGAGATTAACAGTCTTTCATATTTTACTGTCAACATTTTCTAAAAAGAGTAAAAAGTAAGGAGGCAGATGTTTATGCTACAAATGTAATTTTTATTCATTTAAATATTATGCAAATAAAGGGTCTATAATGATCCACAGAAAAGACAAGCGTTGACTCATTTTTAAAATGTGTATATATATTCATATTTTTCCAGCAGAAATCTATCCAGAGCGAAGACTGAACCTCTGACAACGATAAAGACCTTTACATAGAGTTGTGTATTTGTGTGTGTGTGTTTGCGAGAGGACGCAGCTGAAGATTTATCCAAAACGGTCAAGTGATAAAAGTGTACAGTATTTGAGATCCATATTCAAACTTCAAAAATTAAAATGCTTTTTTTTTTTTATTATAAAAACTTCCATTTGAAAAACAAGAACCTGGATACATTTCTACTTTTCCAAATTAACATTATACTATTAAAAATAAGGGACAAAAGGGAAGAGGAAAACAAAGAAAACACAAAAGGAGAAAAAAAAAAAACACAAGCCCCAACCTTAAAGGAATAGTTCTCTCAAATGTTACAATTCTGTCATTTACTCACCCTCATGTCGCTCCAAACCTGTAAGACTTTTTGTTTTTCCATGGAACACAAAAGACATTTTGTCTAATATTTCCTTTTGTGTAAGACAGAAGAAAAAAGCTGGAACTTGAGAGTAAATGACAGAATTTAAACTTTTGGGCAAACTATCCATTTGAGAAACTATAATAAACCATCTTGCATTTTTCATAGTTTCTCAAGTGGATTCCAGCATCTTTATCTCTTAACGCCACACTGAAGCACTAAACACAACACACACACACATCTGGCTTAAAAAAGGTCAGGCGATATTTACACTTTATTTACAAAACTAGTGAATTGTGTGTGTGTCTGTGGTTCACATGTATGCTTGATGTAAGCTGGTGTATGGTGCAGATGTATGGGTTTACCAATTCTATAGATTCTATACTGATAGATCTTTATTGCTGAGACTCTTTTATTTTTTGCCTTTTTCAATAAAAAAATGTGTTCATTCTAATATTACACAGATTTTTGTTCACCTTAAATCTTTGTTCTGCTTTGAAATGTGGTAGAATAAATCTCCAGCTCTCATGCTGAAGTTAAGTGCACTTATCCCAAAACTAGGAGTCTATCAACACGTTTTTAATTTTCATAAAAAGTTGTTAAAATGACACATCTGATCCAGACAGGTCAACTTCTCTGCCACAGATTTAGTAAGATATGCTGCCTGTGAATATTTTAAACTATCAAAACCAGTGAAACACACTTTATGTGTAACTGGCGTTCTAGAGTTACAGAACGATCTAGATATATCAGGTGAGTGGGCTGGTCTGCTATAAGAGCTGTGCTGATTGGTCCAGACTGGGTTTGACTGACAGGTCATTAGCCCTGGGGTTTGGCACTGGGGGACTTAATGGAAAAAAACACTGTTACAAATCTTGTGTATGTCAATGCCATTTGACAATCTTGACAGTATAATTTGGCCCACGCATGTGATCTCCAAGCCACGCCCCTCACTCCACCCTGTCTGCTGATGTCACTGACTCTTGTAGGCACTGCCGTACTTGACTCTGTATTTATTAACACGCTGGAAGTGAACGATTTCGGGGTCACAGGTGGTGGAACAGGGTACTAGTCCCTCCCGCCTTTCTCCCATCAACCACCTGCTGTTTTCAGCAGCCATGTCTCTGGTCACATGCTCCTTTACCCACCGCTGAGTCCACGCATGAAAACGCTCGTGTAAGCGCGTGCTGACGCGCTCGTGAGACTGAGAAAGAGAGAGAAGAAAGAGGTAAATCGCAAGTCAGAGGGCCAGTAAAGGCCTATTCACACTGGACACAAATTTTCAATGCGACAATATTTAAAAGAAATTTAAATAATGGGCACTGCACAAATTACGAAAATAATAAAAAATAAAAATAAACTGAAGCAATATTTTTAATCTAAACACATGCCAATTGATCCCGTCGCACAACAAGCAAAACATTTAAAAATAAATAAATAAACAGTCCACAATTTTTTGCTGTGACAATATTTAAAATATAAACCCATTCCAATTGACCACATTGCACAAAATAAGATTTCTGTTTTTGCTGTGACAATATTTTAAAGCTAAAAATTCCTTCCAATTGGCCCCTTTAGGGCGGGCATACACAGTGCAATTTTTGGCTGCCATGCAAGCTCCCGACCGATTTTATCCAGTCGGGAGAGATTGCGTGGAAATCGTTGGTGCTCGTGTGGTCGCTGCTCGCATAATGTGAGAGGAATTACGAGCAGGATCAGTGATGATCTGGGGGTGCTTCAGCAAGGCTGGAATTGGGCTGATTCGTCTTTGTGAAGGACGCATGAATCAAGTCACATACAAGGTTATCCTGGAAGAAAACCTGCTTCCTTCTGCTCTGACAATGTTCCTCAACTCTGACGATTGTTTTTTCCAGCAGGTCAAATCAAGGTGTGGATTGAGGACCACCAGATCAAGACCCTGTCATGGCCAGTCCAATCTCAAAACCTGAACCCCATTGAAAACCTCTGGAATGTGATCAAGAGGAAGATGGACGGTCATAAGCATCAAAGAAAGTCGAGCTGCTTGAATGTTTGCGCCAGGAGTGGCATAATGTCACCCAACAGCAATGTGAAAGACTGGTCAAGAGCATGCCAAGATGCATGAGATATTGATTTCTGAACTCTTCCGAAGTTAAAACATTAGTATTGTGTTGTTTATAAATGGATATCAACTTATTTTCTTTGCATTATTCAAGGTCGGAAAACGCAGCATCTTTTCTGTTATTTTGACCAGTTGTCATTTTCTGCAAATAAATGCTCTAAATGACAATATTTTTATCTGGAATTTGGGAGAAATGTTTTCAGTACTTTATAGAATAAAACTAAAATGTTCATTTTACTCAAATGCATACCTATCAATTTTGAATGCAGAGAAACTGATAAATTTGCAGTGGTCTCTTAATTTGTTCAAGAGCTGTATGTATGTTTATATATATATATAAAAATCAACTCATCCCAACTGACACCTTTGCACATCTAGTGAAAATTCACAGAGTGAAGAAACTGGGGCATAGCTTGAAGAATAAAAAAAAAATACTGAACATTAAAATTAAAATTGTGTCAGTGCCCTAAACTGACATTTCAGATTGACGTCAAGTTGTTAATATCGTTGGTATCAGAGTACAAAAGTAATAGCAGCAACAATCAAGAAGTAAAAAGTGACATGTCAACTTTGAACAGTGGATCACTATTATCATAATCTTAGTGCAAAATTTTTATATATAACAATCAAATATTTTTAGCGATGGGCTGAATTTTTCATTAGAACACGTAAATAAACGGTGTGATTCGTTTTCATTCATATGTTAAAACAAACAATATTCTGGGTTCAACTCAAGTTCAGCTCTATCGACAGTATTTGTAGAACATCGTTGATTACAACAAAACTGTTGTTGACTCGTCCCTCCAAAAGCAAAAAAATCATGGTTAGAGCAATTTTAAGTGTCTAAATGCGATTTTTGCTTTTTATATAAACCGAAGGGTGAGAAATTATTTTCTGTGGTAGTTGACGTTATGCCACAAATGCTGATGATAGAGCTTAAAAAGGAATATTCTGGGTTGAATACAAATTAAGCTCAATCGACAGCATTTGTGGCATAATATTGATTACCACAAAAATGTATTTTGACTCGTCCCTCATTTTCTTTAAGAAAAAAGCAAAAATCTGGGATACAGTGAGGCACCTACAATGGAAGTGAATGAGGCCAAACTGTAAACATTAAAATACTAACTGTTTCGAATGTATAGCCAACAGACATAAGCAAGATGAATGTAAACATGATTTTATTGTAATAAAATCACTTAAACCTTTCTGTGTAAAGTTATAGCCAATTTTACAACTTCGTTACCAAGATGATGTAATGTCCACAAACCCAAAAACCTTAAAAATGACAATTTAAACAACTTTAAAGCTCAAATTGTAACAGAAGAATGAAAGTGCGTTTACAAAATTATACGCTACACATTCCTGCCTTTAAACCCTCCAAAAATTGGCCATATTCACTTTTGAATGGGGACAATTGTCCCCATTCACTTCCATTGTAAGTGCCTCACTATAACCTAGATTTTTGCTTTTTTTTTGTGGTAATCAACATTACGCCACAAATGCTGTCGACTGTGCTTAACTTGTATTGAACCTCAAATATTCCTTCTTTAAAAGTCAAGAGTGTGCTCAGATTTTTACCTGGTGGGCTCTCAGCAGTGCTGTGTGTCTGTACATGTAATCTTCTGATTTGAAGACGTACACCATCTTATACGAGTTCAGTTTGAACATACATTCCATCCTCATGCTCTCTGGGTTCTCCTTTGTGCCTCCATCCTTCGCCGCCTCCTCCTGAGACTTACGGCCACGCTGACACTTACGGATTTGCCGTAGGTTCCTTCGGCAATAAGGAGAAAGACGGACAAACACAGCAACAACAGATGTGGATGAATGAGGTATATATTTATCAATAAAAAGCTCAACTCTGCTGGATGAAAACAGTATGATTGCTAAAATTCAGCTGTTGGCTGCAAGACGCAGAGGTCAATAATCATAGGTACCTTGGCAGAAACACGGGCTTCTGGGCCATATGATCCCTCAGTTCTGGAGATGTTAAATCAGCCGACAGATACCGCATGACGTAATCTGACCAGCACTACACACACACACACCCACACATTCAAAATACTCTTAGTATGAGAAAACTACACACACTCATGACACAAACAATGCTGAAAATTGACAAATGATCGTAATATCTATCTGTCTGTCATTTCTGTGTATATTCAGAGTTTAAGTGCTATGGTTCACCTCTATCTCCACAGGCTCATCTGAATTCCCCTCTTCTGTGTCCAATAGCTCCACTGTCAGCTGAATGTTCCCTTGGTCCTTCATTAACATAACCTGGAAAGAGAGACAATGAAAATAAGTTTGGATACTGTAAAACTCAGACTTTCCATGAGCTAATGTTTAAGTTGTACCTTAAAGCAGTTTTCGTCAGACATGAGATGTTCGGCTTTGCGCTGGTAAGACGTTTCCGCTGCTGCTCTGGTACTCTGAGTGAGCAGAGATCCACCTGTGGCTGAGTGACTGCTTTCATTCAGGTACAGTTCAGTCACATGAACACAAATCTCTTCATTCACTATGTGCTGGAGCTGCAGAGACACAAAGAGAGAACAAGTGACTTTTTTTTTGTGATGCATAACTTTTTGACTTCTGCACATTGTCAGCGCATCCTAGTGTTGTAAATCTTACTTTTAACTTATCAGATCATTTGACCATTTCTTCATCTGGCAAAATGCTAGAGCTGACTGTGTTAAAGCATTACTAACCTGTCTGACAATGTTCTGGATGAGTTTGTCCATGGTGAAGGCGATGTAGGCATGAATGGTGAACATCTCTCGGAGAGAATCTTCATACTGAGACGCCTCCATATTCCCGTCCAACAGATTACGCACCATCTCTAGAAACGCAGAGTAATAGTCCTCCACATCCACGTCCACTGTAAGACATAGACAAAAAGAGTGTTTTTAAAATCAGTCCAACACATTTCTAT
The DNA here is from genome assembly GCF_025860055.1 of Xyrauchen texanus. NCBI lineage: Eukaryota > Metazoa > Chordata > Actinopteri > Cypriniformes > Catostomidae > Xyrauchen > Xyrauchen texanus. The sequence continues at coordinate 4,507,998 of NC_068324.1, forward strand.
CAGATAGATAGATTTATTCAAAAGAAAACAAATATTTTTCAACTTTCTCCATCTCTAACACAGCTTTTTTCTGCTGATGTAACCAAGTCTACGTGGGCGGCCAAAAAAATATTAACCAATTATATCACAGACTGCTTTTTTACAATCCAATCAAATCATTCACCCGCCCTACATTATGTTTCCTGAATATTCTGTTTCACTCTGAAATTCGTCATAACAGAAATTAAATGCACTGCGAATGTATTTTCACTTTGGCTTTAATAATAGATCTAAAGAGCCGTTTTGAGCATGTTTTCGTTTCCACCTGCTCTCTTTTTCCATAGCGGTAGATGTACGTCTTTGACTGTTGTGCCTCATCCAGCTGATTTTTCAGCATCTCGCACAGGAGTAGGGATGTAAAAAAGTACTGGTTCCTCAGTCCCAAGTCGATACTAAAATAAAATGTCATGATACCAGTGTTTTTGCAGTACTGGTAGTACCAAGCACACACTCAATTTGATACCCGCACGCGGTCTGATTGGCACAAGGCTGCTTTTATATGCGCACACATGAATTTTACATATTTGGGACAACAAATTAGCAAAATTAATCTAATTCAAATCGTGATAGGCCCTAGTATGAGTATTAATTAAATATAATGTCTGCATGTGCTGCATGCTTTACAGTGAATGTATGAAGCTGCTCATATACTAAAATCACTGCAAAAAGAGCATCACGCATGCTGTGAGTGTTGTAATAGATGACAGAACAGAGTGCTTATTCACTGTGATGTGTGCAGTTGTGTGTGTTGACTGCCGTAATGCACCGCTCACTAATTTCTTATGGAATTATTTTATGGAAAGTCGTGTTATGTAGTCGTATTATGCTACTGGAGCAAATGGGAGAGCAAAAATAACTGCAATAGAAGTTAACCCAGCCACACTTTACTTCCGGGCTCCAAACCAGGCAATGTAAAAAGGGTCCATCGAATAGTTTCATGGCCATGGCCACAAGGGTGACACGGGGTGGCAGCTGCCACCCTAAATAGAGGCTTTGCCACCCTTCGTCACCACAATTTCAACCAGTAACATATACATTTTGACACATTTCTGATATTGATAATAATTTGCAATAGTTGTAGTACATGCTATTTTTATGTTCATTGTAACAATCTAACCATGTTAGTTGTAGTATATATTATTTCATTATTGCAATAAAGGTGCATTTCTGCCCCCAGCAGTAAGAGTAAATGCAGATCGGTAGATGAACAGTCTGATCAGAGCATGTACGGAGGAACAGCCCAGAATGAGCAGGATGGAGAGGAAGCAGGAGCGGAGAGCAAAGGCAACTTTACAAAAGGTTAAAATCAACCAAGAAGAGGAGGAAGAGCAAAGTAGAGAGGCAGAAGTATCATCAGGGATACACCTTTTGCATGTCCAGTAGGTATGCCCATTGTTAACAATAGTGTTGTCATAATTCTTAATTTACTGTAGATTAGATCAGTGAGTAAATTTAAAGGGATAAATTTCACCTAAACATGAAAATTCTGTCATCATTTACTCACTCTTATGTCGTTCTAAACCAATATGACTTCTGGCATTACAATTATTATAAATATTATCTATTTACATGGTATGCGTAATATTAGTTATGTGTTTATTGAATAATATTCATTTATTCAAAATATTACCTAAAATGACTGAGTGATGCAGGTAGTGGTCAGTGAAGTGTCCTCATATAGGCTGTAGTTTGCAGTCCTGTGTTGGTAGTCTATTGACTGAAATGCTGCAGGCAATAGTCACTCTCTGGCCGGTATAGGCTGCATGAAGTCGTCATTTAACAACACAGATTTTATGCCTATAAATTAGTGATTGAATAGTGTATGAAGCTTTCCCATTGATAAATTCTGTTTGAATTTAAATCACATCTGAAAGCTATAATCCTTCAATGTGATTTCTTATAGGCCCAATAAAACTGATGCTTTAGTATGGAGGTAGTATGAAGATCATACTGTAATATCATCATATTAATGCTTTTAGACCACTTCACAAATCTTGTGATATTCTACATATGGAAAATTGTAATTTGACTATTTATTTAGCACATTTGAACTGAACTGAGAGCAGTTTACGCTCACTGCCTCAAATTTACCTCTACAGCAGACTCCCATCAGGAGCAGGTTCCTGATTGAGGTCACTTCAACACACAGGGGCAGCTGAATTTTAACAGCTCTGTCTCCTGAGCTCCGGCTACCCCAACTCATTAATGCTATTAATCCTGGCAATGCAACTGCAATCAAATATATACAGTATACATCGGTCAGCCACAACATTAAAACCACCTACCTGGGGCCTGGGTAGCTCAGCGAGTATTGACGCTGACTACCACCCATGGAGTCACGAGTTCGAATCCAGGGTGTGCTGGGTGACTCCAGCCAGGTCTCTTAAGCAATCAAATTGGCCCGGTTGCTAGTGAAGGTAGAGTCATATTGGGTAACCTCCTCTTGGTTGCGATGAGTGGTTCTAGATCTCAATGTGGCTCGTGGTAAATTGTGTGTGGATCGCGGAGAGTAGCATGTGGCTCCACATGTGAAGTCTCCACAGTGTCATGCACAACGAGCCACGTGATAAGATGCGCGGTTTGGCGGTCTCAGAAGAGGCAACTGAGACTTGTCCTCCGCCACCCGGATTGAGGCGAGTAACCATGCCACCATGAGGACCTACTAAGTAGTGGGAATCAGGCATTCCAAATTGGTAGAAACGGGGATAAAAAAAATAAATAACTACATGCCTAATATTAGACCCCCTCATGCCACCAAATATTAGTTCCCCCTCGTGTCGCCAAAACAATGCCAGCCTACATCTCAGAATAGCATTCTGTTCTCTCACCACATTCATAATCTTCTCACCACAATTATACAGTCTGGCCGTTCTCGAACCAGTCTGGCCATTCTCTGTTGACCTCTCTCACCAACAAGGCGTTTCCGTCCACAAAACTGCCACTCACTGGATGCATTTAGTTTTTGGCACCATTCTGAGTAAATCCTAGAGACTGTTGTGCTTGAAATCCCAGGAGATCAGCAGTTACAGAAATACTCAAACCAGCCCATCTGTCACCAACAATCATGCCACAGTCGAAATCACTGAGATCACATTTTTCCCCATTCTGATGTGAACATTAACTGAAGCTCATGACCCGTATCTGCATGATTTTATGCACTGCACTTCTGCCACACGATTGGCTGATTAGATAATCGCATGGATGATTATTGGTGCCAGACGGGTTGGTTTGAGTATTTCTGTAACAGCTGATCCCCTGGGATTTTCATGCTCAACAGTCTTTAGACACAATATTAGGCAGGTTGTAGCTGATCGGTGTATATATACACACTGTATACTGTTGCCACCCTTTATTCTGCTCATGCCTCCACTTTGCCACCCCATGTATAAAATCCTGGACATGCCCCTGAATAGATTCTATACTCACTGGGCTCCTTCAGACGCAGCTGTATGGCGGTATTTTCATTCTTGTTCCGTTTGAGTCCGAGCACCTCCCTCTCCCACTTGCGCTCTCTCAGGTCCTCTTCGATCTGCCGTTCGGCCTGCGTGCAGAGTCGCAGCAGCCGCGAGCACAGCGTGTTGTGCAACCGGAGAAATATGTACCAGTTATTATTCACGAAGAACAGATTGTACGCATCCTCGCAAGAGCGAAGCCGTTGAGCTGTGGGCAAGCTAAAGAGCAGTTTGGAATTTGGCGGGCTGCCACAAACTCCTCCAGTTAGCCCGTTATGCTTCTTTGAAGCTCCCTCTTCAAGGTCCACGTCTTCCTCGTCATCCTCTTCCTCAGCATCCGACAGCACCCCCCGCTGGAAAAATAGCAAGTCAGGGATAAAATGGTAGATGATTTGTTTGATCTTGTATTTGTCCTCTTTGTTGATGCTGCTCTGGCGTTTCACATGGTGGATGATCAAAGCTGCTGCATCTTCTAGAATCTGGCGGTCGTCGTAGGTCAGTGTCAGGTGAGGGCCACTAGGGGGCCTACTGCTGTCCTCCGAGGTCTGTTCCTGCCGCTAAACAAACACACAACTATCAACCATCTTTTCTTTGAGAACAAACATTTGCAACCTCCTCTAGATGATAAAGAGTGTCTCACCTCATCAAAGATGCTCTCAATCTCGTTGAGAAGCGTTTTAGAACGCAGAACTTTAGTGTCATTCTGTTTGAAATTAATGCCTTGATGGTCCAGAGATTTCAGGAAATATTTCTCATTCTGCTCCCTCCAGATCTTGTTAAAACCCCGTTGAGCTTCACGCCACTCTTCCTCTTTCAACTTAAGTCTTAAGAGCGTGAAAAGAGACATATCAGCACTACATCACTTCTATTTACCTTCACTGGCACATGTAATGCTAAAACTTGTATAGTACCTCTAAAACTTGCAACAATGTGATACTTCATCGACAACAACAACAACTTATTGGCAAACTTGGAGACCGTGTCCACTTGGCTTATTAAAAGAAGTGCTGGGAAAATCTATTTATGCTGTGTATATTCTCTCTAACCTCTTGAGTACAATGGGCACAGACATGGCTGGGTTCTTCTTCAGCCCGTCGATGATATCTAGAGCTTTGTCACCATATATCCTCTGAATGGCTTTCCGGTGGATGATCTCAGAGGAGCCGCCCAAAGTGTTGTCCAGCCGGAATTTCACCTGCTCTTCTGCAGACATCCGAGAGAGCTTCTTTTGAATTGACTCCAATACACGAATGGTGGCCAGGTTAGTTTCCAAGACGACATCCAACTACAGTGAGAAATCAACACCATTGTTAAAAGGAATTTCCACTGTTCTATACAAGTTAAGCTTAATTGCCCGCATTTGTGGAATAATGTTGATTACCACAAAAAAAATAAAATAATAATAAATATATATTATTTATTATTCTGTGTATATATATGTGTGTATATATATCTGTGTGTATATATATGTGTATATATGTGTATATATATATATATATATATATATATATATATATATATATATATATATATATATACACATACACACACACACACAGATTGGCCCCATTTACTTCCACTCTGCCCCATATTTTTGCTTCTTTTTAAAGCTGTACTACTTTAAAGCTGTACACTTTACATCAGTTGTGTTTCAGCATTGCTCTTCTGGTAGATGAATCTCATGATTTAAGATACTGAACAATTGTTTTGAACCTGGAATATTCCTTTAAAAAGATGGGCATCACACAAGCATTTTATGACCAGCAAAAAAATAACTTGCTGTGTGTGTGGAAGTGTCTCACCTCAAATTGCTCATCCTCACATCTGTACATGTGCTCTTCATACTGAGTCTTTTTAGAGCTGACGAAGGTGGAGTCCTCAGACCAGGAAGGAAAGGAAACCCAAGTATCATTCAGCACCTGATGGATTCAGATGAAACCAAAATCAGTCTATAAATGATCATTACATTTCTCTCTAACTTTAAAACCTTCTCAAAAAGGAACATTAGAACACTATAATTCAGAAATCAGTATAAACAGTATCTGCCAAACTGGTCAGTGATTCAATGCAGGTCATGGGATATTTTAGGTAAAGTTCTGACTCGCCTCTTTACAAAGTGGTGTTCTCCCTGTGCATTTGGGCAGCTGGTAGCTCTTGGGTAAAGCTCTGTAACTCGAACCCAGACGTTTGCATGATGCATAGTCAATTTCCATGGCGATTCCCTCAGTGGCTCTTTCTTTAGGGTATGTCTCCATGTGTGACATCTCCTTATAGCCAATAAAGTTCTTAAACCAGGTAAACAGCTCAGGAAATTTGCTAAAGAAAAAAAGACAAATCAAATGATTTGGTTAATTATATAAGAATTTAAAATACAAACATGATACTGCAAAAATAAATATAATGAATCATGAATTACTGCTATTAATGGTAAAGGGACATTAAATATTATCTTCGAATAAATTTTATCTCTACTTTAACCCAGATTTACCCCAGGAATGGAACCACAAGTTGAACCAGCTCAGCGTGTGAAATAATCTCTTGGTTAAAAAGGACCAGGCACCGCAGGAAGTTATCAAAGGCCTCAGCACTCTGCAAGGCTTTCCTCACCTACAAAATATCATTAATGTCAGTCAATATGAAATAACTAGGCCTTTGAGATAAAACAACAACAACATTAATCCAGTGCAACTCACTTTGTCAAAGAAAAGAGACTCTGTTCCTCCATGTTTGCTGGCGTCAGCCACAGATGAATCTTTAAGATTCAATAACTTGTGCTTTTTCTGAAAAAGTGACACAACGGTTTGAGAAATCAAGCAAGTGGAAAACAAATGAAACAGATCACAAAATGAAGATGTTTTAGATCAATAGGCTGAAAGGACAAACCCTTGCTTTTCATGATCCGTCAGTGGATTTTTAAAAATCATTTTAAAAGATATTGCACTGACAAAGAGCAATTTCTAGCCAATGAAATATTGTAGAGCTCGCATAATTAGGTTAAAACAAAAATCATTTTAAAAGATTTTGGCTGATTAAATATTTTTGAGCTGCCCATAACTAGTTTAAAAATCATTCTGTAGAGACTGCACTCACATAAAAGCAATTTCTAGCTGATTAAATACTGTATTGTTCAGCTGTGCATAACTAGGAAACTTTGCATTCTTTTTTAACATCTTTTCCATGACTTTACCAGGCCTTGAGTTCACAATTTAAAAATTCCCTGATATATTTTCAGGTTTGACATGACCGTGGAAACCCTGTGTGGTTGTTTTAATGGTTGTAGTGGTAGTGTACCTTCACAGGTGGAGTGACCGCTGTAGTCGAGTGTCTGCGTATCTGGCAGCCATTCTGATTAAGCCTCTGCTTGTTATAGAGCTGCGGTTTCTTGACCGTTCCACCGTGATCGTTACGCACAGATTCAGCCTTCTCTGCTGTTGTCTTGCCCAGCAACTAGAAGAAATGCAGAGAGAAAGAAAATGACAATTAAACCATCACTTTGTGCTGTATTTAAACACCAGATGACAGAACACATCAAGAAGTGATAGCTGGTTAATCTTGTTTTTTAGAATGTTCAGGTAATTTTGAATTGATTATTTTTTATTCTAAAACTCTAGAATTCTAAATCAGTTACTACTGATATATATATAGATATATATATATAGATGAAGTTACTGTTTACAAGCAAACGCACCACTCCAACACTTTTGGGTTCTTTTGGAAGACCAGAAAAGACCTGTGTTCAAAAGGCGCTTTGCACAAATTAAGCTTAAATTGCCTAACAAAATGTTGTTTGTGAGGTTGAAATACTCCAAATTATTGGCGATTTGGGCTTCCTTTAAATTTACATTTCAATATATTTCCATCAGGATCGTTGGATCAGGAAAACTCTAGAGATATTTCATAGATCACCATCATTGTCATTGCATCTGCTCTATTAGACCCAGTTGATCTGCAGCTGCTGTTGGTGGATTTGCACTTATTTTCACAAAGAAATCACGAAATCTTGGATTGCAAACGGCTTAAATTAATTTGCAAAGTCCAATTGCTGTGACAGATGAGGCCAAATATGATCTTAAGTTGATCAAATATTAAGAAAACCCATTGAAGGTTTAACATAAATATTTTTAAAAATAAAGAAAACTGGCTTCTGTTCAACTGAAGACATTCACTGGAATTACTACATTATACAGTAGACTAGTTAACAATAAAAGTTTTTTTTAATAGGCTATACATTTGTATTAAAATAACGTGTAGTTAAAGGTTTGTGTTTCTTTACATATAAAAGTGTACCCCCAATTAGTATCACAGAGTGAGGTAAAGATATTCTAAACGGATTATGAAAAAAATAATCAAAATGGGATCGGTATTGGCCGATACTGATATTTCAGGTATCAGAATTGGATCGGAAGAGGAAAAGTGGTATCGGTGTATCCCTAGTCATGGAACAAACATGTATGTAAAATACACAGTTTTCAAAAGTATAGCCAGGGATGCACGATACCACTTTTTCTCTTCCGATCCAATTCCAATATCTCAATATCAGCTGATACAGACACTGATCTGACACCAGTGTTGTTTTTTTGCATAATCAGTTTAGAATATCTTTACCTCACTCTGTAATACTAATTGAGGGTACTCATTAATATGTACAAAAACACAAACCTCTAACCACACATTATTTAAAAATAAATGTATAGCCTATTAAAAAAACTTTGTTAAATGGATAATGTTTTAAAGTTTTCTTTGCAAACCTTTTCAACTTGTATCTGGATTTATAAAGGATTCAGATATCTTTTTTGTTTAATTTTGTTGCAAGATACCAGTTCAGTTTTCTTTCACACAGTTATTTTTTGAACCCATTCAACTTAGTTATAATTTGTAAACAAATAATTATAATGATGAAATAATAAATGATTATTATTATTGACTTTGGAATTTGAAATACAACAGTCAATCATGCACCTTTAACTTTAAAACCCTCTTACTTCTATTTTGACAATCGGAAGACTCCAGAAAGTCCCGTTAGTGTCTGCATTTTGATTTCATTTGCATTTTGAATTCACAGTAGTTTAATTCGTTCTAATTCAAATTCACGTAAAATGCTCCTCCGGTGACATTATAAATGCATATTATAAGTGAACCAAATTATTTAGCATCTACATCGGAGATGTTGTTCGTGAGTAGAGGTCAAATATTGCACACCACTGTGAAAGTTGAAAATGCTAGGATTTTCGAAATTTTCAGATCCGATTTGAACGACTCGTGTGACTAGACCTGCACGACCGGAAATTATTTATTCGTGCAAAACCATCAGCACGAAATGAGAAATAACCATAGATTTTGTGCTAAACACCTGCTACTTATGCATTTTGGATAATTAATAATTAGAAGAAAGGCAGAAATTATTGTTTACGTTGCAAATATCACAAAAAGCTTTTGGAATTACAGTAAACGTGTGATTAAATTGGTTCATGTGTCATTTTATTTCTGCACAAGCAAAACCTCCATATTTAAAAATCGCAAAAAGAGTTAAAAAGAAAAAGCAACTTGACTATGAGTTTTTGGTTTTCATCTTCTGTTTTTGAACAAGCTGTCGCGTTATCTCATCCATCTTTAGATGCACAGCGAGAAGACACAATGGAATATGCGCAACATCAACAGAACAGCATCTCCTCATGAACAGCTACTTCATGTTTGGAGCGCCACAGCAGCCGGCCAATAAACACGCTGGCTTCTGCTTTATGGACAGTGGTCCAAGGAAAGGAGGAAGGGCATGCTGTCCAGGAGGAGGAGGAGCAGCCGTTGCCGTCTCCCATGGGCAGGAGTGGCTGTGGACCGGGTGGGCGGCGTGCTCGTGGGAGCCGAAGAAGAGCATTTCTTTTCTCTCTCTTCTGCTTGCTCTTCCTCTCTCAGATTCTCAGGAGGCGGGGTGGACCATCGGGCGGCAGAATGGCCGGAAGGACAGCATCTCCTATCCAGAGATGGGGAGAAGAGTAAGCCAGTCCGGATTGCAGCCCGGCCTGAGTCGGGTGGTGGAGGTGTGTGACAGGCAGGGCCATGAGGATACATGCCCGGCACGGAGTTGCCTAATCAGCGGGAGGGAGATAAGGGAAGAGCCAGGGACGCAAGAGACTGCCATTGGTCCTCAATGACTGACAGCCGATACCTCTGCTGTTTCACCGTCTCCGACCTCCGGATACGACAGTAGCATTTTCCCCCCTAGTGACAATCATGACTGACTTTTAATTTGCTTGTTATGAATAATTTTAGCTGCATGGGATCGTACACTGATCACAATTTCATCCACCTGCCCCTAGAGCTACTTTCTGATATAGATCTACATAACTCGCTCAGGCATTCATGAAGCAGGAAAAATTCCTGATTGAATTTAGTATTTAAGGCTATACAAGCAGATTTCAAATTTAAAATCAGTGACTGAATGGCTTACTTTACACTTTGAAAGTAGATGATTTGCTTTGAAGCCAGTAGGCACACTGGAATATTTGGGCATACAAATATGGCAGCACAGTGGCTTCAGTTTTATGATCAAGTGGGCAGGGTCACAGATGAGGCGGGGCTATGACCAAACTCACCAAAGAGCTGTTGGCATCTGGCAGGAACTGGCCAAACTCTGAGAGCAGATCTTCCTGGTTCTTGAAGAGCTGAGCTACTTGAGCATAAACCTCCTGCTCCGTCAGGGTTGGTGTGTAGCTCCCGCCCCCTTCTTTAGCATTACGCTGCTCCTTCTGTTTAACAAACCACCACAAAACCAGCATTACAGACACAGACAAATAACTACTAGAGTTAGAAGTAAAATATACACAACCAGTAAAAAGTTTGAACACACCTGCTCATTTATTATTATAATTCTATGCAAAACTATGAAATATATAATTTATGGAATCAAAAATCGATAAATATTGTTTATAGATACAGCATAAATAGTAAGAGCAGTGTGGTAGAGTATACCATTCCAAATGTATCCATATTCTTATGTTAAAGTGTTTGTTGGTGTTAGACCCGACCTGGTATGTGTGCAGGATTTCGAGGAAGGACTTGTAGATGTTGGGCTGGCCCTGGAAGCGGTTCTTAATCTTGTTGACATAGTTGATGGCATGGTTGAACTCCACAGGCTGGTTGTTCTGCAGTAGTGGGGTGGAGGGCATACTGCTGATGGGGGTAAGGGGCTGCGGTGGGGGGGACTGTGGGGAAGCATACGGTGGGATGGATGGATTGGGATGACTGCTTGGAGTCAGTGCCAGAGACTGCAGTGCCTGGAGAGAGAGGGATGGAAACTAAAAATAAAAAAAAAATTAAAATCACTGACCCTGATCTGAACTACGGCCGGACAATATATATAGCTAAAAACAAAAATGACATTATGTTATGATCTGTATGCATCTGCAGGTTTTCCACAATGTTTTACACTAAATGAACCCAACACTTTTCTCATGTGATTACCTTGCTTTTCGGTGTGGGCTGGGCGGGTGGTGTGGAAGCCATGCTGGTGGGATTTGCAGGTGTCTGGTTCTGGTGCTGTGGTGCTGGTCCGGTGGGGATGTTTTGCACAGTGATGCCATGAGGTGTGATGTGGTGGATCTGACCGGGCGTGGTCACATTAACCAGGTCATTGGTCTGAACTTCAATCTTGTATCCCGGTGGAAGAAATGTGTTAAACCCCATAATGAGATCAGGGTGACCCTTAAAGAGCTGGGACACCCTGCTGATTACGCCAGGGGTGTCAATACTGCAGAATGACAGAGAGAGATTGGCATGTTAAACACAGGGCATCGGTGTTTAAAATTTAGTACATTTGCATATTTTTTAAATATGTTAAAATTTTACACTGTAAAGATAAGTTTGTGCATATTTAATTTGTATTATAAAATGTATAATTCTGCCTCAAAAATCTGATTGGACGAGTCATGTTCTAAGGGGGTATTTACACTTGGTCACATGTGTTTTTACTGATCGGATAGCTATCCGTCATATATACTCATGCGTCAGACGGACGCTTTTGCAGCGTCTCACTTTGGATGCGTTGCATCTCACTAGGTTCAGCACCTCTTGTCACAAGTACTGTATTTTTAGGATGATATGTCAGGTTAAACATAACTTGAAACTTAAATTAGAAAAACATGTCAAGATCCCAGCTGTATTCGCTGCCTGCTGCTTGTTGGTTTGACGAAGTGTGTTGACTATAAAGCTGGAGTGCTGACCGACCCCTACTGCATAAAGGTGGTATTTCAAGCTTGAATTGCTCCAATGGAAGGAACATTCCTTATTACTAAATTCACATACAGGTCGGGGGCATGATTCATTTTGTTATTTTTTATTGAATTCATCGCACAAAATCAATGTGTAAAATCGACAGCCCTAATTATTATTAATAAATGCAATTATTGAACACCGCATGTTTTATAAAAGTGGCTTCCTTGAGGCATGCGTTACAGTGATTTTACCATTGTTGAGGGGGTTCTAGGCATTCCACTTCATATTTTCCTTAACAACAGTCCTTAACCGTGGTAAAACCACTGTAATGCATGCCTCGATTAGCTTACTGTAAGTGAAAGTAAAAAACGTGTGTTTTTAAATGTAATGAGAGAAGATAAGCTAAATAAATTTACCTCTGAGATTTGAACTCTTTCATAATGTCCAAGAAATCATTGTAGACCTGTGGCTGATTGCCAAACTGCAGCTTTACCTGGTCCAGGTAAGACAGGGCATCCTCTACCTGCAGGAGACAATGATGATCCAATTTAGTTCAAATATATTACTAATCTTGATGGTAATTCACCTTTTGTTTGAGCCCTTAATCAGCTGAACACAATGCCTCATGTCCCACCTTGAGTCTCTGGAACTGCTGCTGCCCCTGTGCAGATGCAGAGGGGATGAGTGGGTGGGTGTGGCCTTGGCCTTGCACTGGTGCTGGACCGTGGGACTGGACTGCTGGGCTGAGATGGTGAGCCCCGCTGTGGACCGCCGGGCTGGGAGTGTGACCATGACCATTTGAGCTTTGTGCCACAGTAGGCACCTGAAAACAGAAGCGGTGCAAAGACCTAATGTATAATGCATGTATGTTTTTAGGCAAGTATGTAAACACAGGCACTTTTGTGTGTTTAAAATGTGTCAGACTGCATTCCATAACATATTCCAAGTGTGAGTTACATTCTTAACGTTGCCTCAAAGGGTGCTATAGCGAACAAAAGTGTCCACTTCTACAGTCACTTTTTTATTTCAAGACAACTACTGTCAAAGCTGGACAACAGTTTGAAGATAACATTGCTGAGAAAGTTAGGTGAAGTTAATATTTTTATAGCAACTTACCTGAATAATAACAGTTTAACGACACACATTTAAAAAAAATGCAAATCTATCATGCCCTTGAGTACTCTGGTTTGTTTCCACCACAGTAACACAAGAATACACAATGCATGGATACACATTCCTCTGAGCTGTAGTGTGTCACGATGTGTTTCAGTACCTGGTACCCCTGAGGAACAGGGTACTGTATTCCTGGAGTAGGCTGCATGCCGTCAGTCACAGCCTCAAAAACGGCTGGCGCCGGGGCAAGAACTCTATGCTGGAAGCCCTCGGCACTGCCTGGAAGGCGACGTTGTTGTGGGGTGAACACTGGCTCCTGATCCTCTAAACGCCTCCTCATGCTGTACTCATACTCAGAGGGCACTAAGACCTGGGAGAAACAAGACACCAAATAAACATGAAATGTCATGATTTTTCAGTTCAAGACCCTCGCCAACAGGATATCATCTAGTCTAGACAGCCTACCCACTTACCACCCACTGGTCATTCAGTGGTGCACACAAAAATGGAAAGAGATTCTTTTTTTTTTGCCAGTGAGACAAGCAAGCTCCGATCTGACTGGCAGGTCTTACATAATTTGCACAGGTTTATTTCACTATGCTAGGAAACTACAATGAGCTAGTCGCTATTTTGACAACATCTGCATGGGTCATGGCAGCAAATCTGGTTCATGGCCAGAAAAAGCTACAATGTAGGGCAGCCGAGATTACAATTACAGCTATCGCAATTAATTAATTAAGAAAAGGGTAAATTACAACACTCCATTTAGACTGTGACAAAAGTTTATATACAGTGAGGAAAATAAGTATTTGAACACCCTGCTATTTTGCAAGTTCTCCCACTTGGAAGTCATGGAGGGGTCTGAAATTGTCATCGTAGGTTCATGTCCACTGTGAGAGACATAATCTAAAAAAAAAAAATCCAGAAATCACAATGTATGATTTTTTAACTATTTATTTGTATGATACAGCTGCAAATAAGTATTTGAACACCTGTCTATCAGCTAGAATTCTGACCCTCAAAGACCTGTTAGTCTGCCTTTAAAATGTCCACCTCCACTCCATTTATTATCCTAAATTAGATGCACCTGTTTGAGGTCGTTAGCTGCATAAAGACACCTGTCCACCCCATACAATCAGTAAGAATCCAACTACTAACATGGCCAAGACCAAAGAGCTGTCCAAAGACACTAGAGACAAAATTGTACACCTCCACAAGGCTGGAAAGGGCTACGGGAAATTGCCAAGCAGCTTGGTGAAAAAAGGTCCACTGTTGGAGCAATCATTAGAAAATGGAAGAAGCTAAACATGACTGTCAATCTCCCTCAGACTGGGGCTCCATGCAAGATCTCACCTCGTGGGGTCTCAATGATCCTAAGAAAGGTGAGAAATCAGCCCAGAACTACACGGGAGGAGCTGGTCAATGACCTGAAAAGAGCTGTGACCACCGTTTCCAAGGTTACTGTTGGTAATACACTAAGACGTCATGGTTTGAAATCATGCATGGCACGGAAGGTTCCCCTGCTTAAACCAGCACATGTCAAGGCCTGTCTTAAGTTTGCCAATGACCATTTGGATGATCCAGAGGAGTCATGGGAGAAAGTCATGTGGTCAGATGAGACCAAAATAGAACTTTTTGGTCATAATTCCACTAACCGTGTTTGGAGGAAGAAGAATGATGAGTACCATCCCAAGAACACCATCCCTACTGTGAAGCATGGGGGTGGTAGCATCATGCTTTAGGGGTGTTTTTCTGCACATGGGACAGGGCTGACTGCACTGTATTAAGGAGAGGATGACCGGGACCATGTATTGCGAGATTTTGGGGAACAACCTCCTTCCCTCAGTTAGAGCATTGAAGATGGGTCGAGGCTGGGTCTTCCAACATGACAATGACCGAAGCACACAGCCAGGATAACCAAGGAGTGGCTCTGTAAGAAGCATATCAAGGTTCTGGCGTGGCCTAGCCAGTCTCCAGACCTAAACCCAATAGAGAATCTTTGGAGGGAGCTCAAACTCCGTGTTTCTCAGCGACAGCCCAGAAACCTGACTGATCTAGAGAAGATCTGTGTGGAGGAGTGTGCCAAAATCCCTCCTGCAGTGTGTGCAAACCTGGTGAAAAACTACAGGAAACGTTTGACCTCTGTAATTGCAAACAAAGGCTACTGTACCAAATATTAACATTGATTTTCTCAGGTGTTCAAATACTTATTTGCAGCTGTATCATACAAATAAATAGTTAAAAAATCATACATTGTGATTTCTGGATTTTTTTTTTTTAGATTATGTCTCTCACAGTGGACATGCACCTACGATGACAATTTCAGACCCCTCCATGATTTCTAAGTGGGAGAACTTGCAAAATAGCAGGGTGTTCAAATACTTATTTTCCTCACTGTATACACAATGTATTTTTGGTATGTTGTGTGCAAAAATGCAATGACAAGTCAGAAGCGTTTAAAATGTGTCTATCTACATATCAGGTAGGAAAACCCACTTTCTGTTTAAAATGTATGCAATTTAAAATTTGAAAAACAATTTTGTGCAAATAAAGTAATTCAGGAGCACAGTCCTTTAACTTGTTTTGGACTTGTAGCCTTCATAAAGAATGTGGAATACAGTTGCCCACACAAAAGAAGTATTTAAAAGGAACATTCGGAGTTCAATTCAAGTTAAGATTAATCGACAGCATTTGTAGCATAATACTGATTACAAAAAAAATAATTTCAACTCGTCCCTCCTTTTCTATCAAAAGTAAATATCGAGGTTACAGTGAGGCACTTACAATGGAAGTGAATGGGGGACAATTTCTGAATAAAGTTTGGCCATGTAATAACATTATATTAGTGTGATACAATCAGTAACTAACATTTTCTATGGAAAGTTATATCCAATTTTAACAACTTTGTCACCATGCTGACTTAACACCGTAGCCCTAAAGTGACAGTAAAAACGACAATATAAACAACTTTAATACACAGCTCAATTAATACACAGGTTTAAACAAAAGAATTAACACATGCTTTTATAAAATTATAAGCTTCACATTTTTGCCTTTAAACCTTCCATAAAATTGGACACATTCACTTCCATTGTAAGTGCCTCACTGTAACCACAATTGTTGCTTTTTTTCTTTTCTTTCTAAAGACAAATCCTTTTTGCTGTAATCAACATTATACCACAAATGCTGTTGATTTAGCTTAACTTGTATTGAACCCGGAAATTTCTTTACTGTAAATTCAACTTAAAATATTTACTTAAAATCAAAATAATCGACAATTAATTCACGCCAATAATCCGAGTTTGGATAGGTGAGATGCTATGCGAACACTGGCTGATTGAAAAAGTCGAGTTCAATAGAAACTTTATTGTACAATAAAAACATTCAGAAACAAAAAAAAAAACAAAAGCAACTGCGATATATATGATATATTTGGGTTAGAGTCTAATATTTCAATAGTGGATGAATTTTAGAGACTTTTTAGAACTTTTGAATTTTATAGAATATTACCTAATATTCAGAACACTTGGTAAAGCTTGAGAAGAAAAACATACTCTTAGAAGTGTACACAGTGATTGCTTACATTGATCTGAGATCCTTGTAGCAGCTCAAGTTTGTGCTTTTCATTAGTGTAAAACATCTGTCAAAGAAAACACAGTTTCAACTGCAACCAAGATTAAAGTGGCTGCAAAAGGCAGTTGGAAATCATTTTCTACATAATGTCTGACTGATAAAGCAGCTGAAAAAGAATGTCAACTGACAATGTATTAAAACTGCATTCAGGGTCAATAGAATCTGTTCAAACTTTGGAGAGAAACTGTGAGGAGCAAGACAGAACTGCATTACTGTTAGACATTACAATAATTAGAACTGAAATAACTATAGAATGAACATATCATTTTATTCTTGAAAACCGTTGGATCAGAAAAAGACACGTATATACTTTATGTATAGAGTACTGAATATGAGTGTGGGTAAAGCATGCGCATGTGTCTGTACAGCTCTGGAAAAAATTAAGAGTCCACTCTAAAAGTTTCTTAAATCAGCATCTCAACATGTATGGCAGCCATTCCAGTGTCTGTTGAATTCCAGCACAATCACACCTCTTTCTACTTAATGAAGTACTGATTAGGTGATCACCTGAACCAAATTTTATTTAATGAGGAAAAGTATAAAAACCATTGCTGTGGTCATCACGATCCTCTTGCAATAGGACCAGTGGATGACAAAAGCAGTGCTAGTATTACCTCAAAAGTAAAATGGAATCATAAAATAACTATTGACCATGCCAAAAGTGGCAAGAGGAAAAGAAGGGTTCAATCCTGGCTTTACTGGCAGAGGGATACAGAGAGCGTCAGGTTGCTTCCATCCTTAAAATGGTAAAAGATGGTGGTTCATAAGAACAAGGTCAAGCAGCAGACATTAGGGACAAAACTACAGACCATAAGAGGGCGAAAACGACCCTCCACTAACCGGTATGTCCGCCAACTCATTTGAATGCCACTCAACAACAGAAGGTTAACATCAAGTGACCTACAAAAAGAATGGCAAACAGCTACTGGGGTGAAGTGCACGGCAAGTATGGTTTGATACAGGTTCCTAGGGGCAGGGCTGAAGTCGTGCAAAGCTAGAAAAAAGCCCTGCATCAAAGAGAGGCAAAGGAGAGCCAGGCTGGGGTTTGCAAAAGACCATAAGGATTGGACTGTAGAGGACTGGAGTAAGGTCATCTTCTCTGAAGAGTCCAATTTTCAGCTTTGCCTAACACCTGGTTGTCTAATGGTTAGACGGAGACCTGGAGAGGCCTACAAGACACAGTGTCTCGCACCCACTGTGTCTTTGTACAGGACGCATGAATCAAGCCACATACAAGGTTATCCTGGAATAAAACTTGCTTCCTTCTGCTCTGACAATGTTCCCAAACTCTGACGATTGTTTTTTCCAGCAGGACAATGCTCCATGCTACACAGCCAGGTCAATCAATGTGTGGATTGAGGACCACCAAATCAAGACCCTGTCATGGCCAGACCAATCTCCAGACCTGAACCCCATTGAAAACTTCAAGGGAATGTGATCAAGAGGAAGATGGATGGTCATAAGCATCCATTTTTGCGCCAGGAGTGGCATAATGTCACCCAACAGCAATGTGAAAGACTGGTCAAGAGCATGCCAAGATGCATGAGATATTGATTTCTGAACTCTTCCGAAGTTAAAACATTAGTATTGTGTTGTTTATAAATGGATATCAACTTATTTTCTTTGCATTATTCAAGGTATGAAAACATGGCATCTTTTTTGTTATTTTGACCGTATTTGGAATTTGATAGAAATTTTTTCAGTACTTTATAGAATAAAACTAAAATGTTCATTTTACTCAAACACATACCTATAAAAAGAGTAAATCCAAATAATTTTGCAGTGGTCTCATAATTTTTTTCCAGAGCTGTATATAATGTGAGTGGAAAATATATAATATAAGCTTGTGTGTGAAAATATAAGCGTGTGTGTGTGTGTGTGTGTTTCTGTATATTGTGTGCGTGTTTCTATATATTTTTTATGTGTGAAAACATAAGCGTGTGTGTGAAAATATAAGCTTGTGTGTATTTCTATAATATTGTTTATGTGTGAAAACATAAGCTTGTGTGTGTGTTTCTGTATATTGTGTATGTGAAAATATAAGCGTGTGTGTGTGTTCATGAGTCCTGCACATGCGAGCAGAAATGCTAGCTAGCTAACTCGCGACAAAGAAATTACAAACTTTCGTCAGAAAATCATTCACTTTTATCACATTAACTTATATGACCTGAGCTCGAGACTTTCATTCTGAGGGAAAATCTATAGAATTACGGAAAACTTAAAAAGATACTGAATGAAGATATGTAAAGTTTATATTTTTTAGCTCTGGGACTCACCAGCTCCTATTAGCCCAGTGTACACCACACAACAGCAGTTAAACCATGCTCAAAAGACTAAAAACTCCGTGTAAAATGACCGCTAAAACACATTAAAAAGGGTTTTAAATCATCTAGCGCAGAAAATATTGATACAGGGGCGGGGTTAACTTTGCTTTGCATTTAGTCTCCGCCCATTTGGCTCTCTGATTGGCTCTTAGCTCAGGGGACGCGTTTGGGAAAAGAAATGCATAATTTATTGAAAGCTCAGTCTGTCAGTCAATGTGGATACCAGCATTGTTTGAAGGGCTGAAACCAACCCCGCCATCGTTTCTCTCACACACATGAAACGTTCTCACACGCATACATAGTGTTTGAAATCGACACAAGGGAAGCTACAGGAAGGTGCGACAGGCTTTTAGCAGCACGCGAACTCATTTTCTCGGAAGTCTCGATAGTGTGCAGCGATCAGATCTGGCTTTACTTTACTGTATTTTAGAAATATAGTAAATATTGCGCGATCAGTCTATCTGATGTTGAATACAATCTTCCTTTGCACGGCCCCACGTCTGAATGCTTTTAGCAACTTCTTGAACTTCCTGCCACACGTAACCGTATGACATTACGTCATGCTTTACGCCCCCTCAGAGAGGCTGACCAATCAGAAGCACGGATTCCCAACAGATAACATCCCTTTTATAAAATAGCTACAGCTGATTGGACGAAGGCTCTGAGAGGGTGTTTTGTATGACGTGAGGCTCGTATTATCGTGCTCCGCCCACGAGAGGCGGGGCTTAAACTAGTGCCCGGGATTCCTCGCCCCGTCCGCAGTCAGTCAGTCTGAGCTAAGAGGCTCGAGCAAGTGCATGCTCACGATACTGCGTTCCTTAAGACGTGTTTAGCTTTACAAATATGGACACAACTCGATGCAACCCGAAATCCAAACAGGTCAAAGTGACATAATAAAAGTATTAGCATTGATTTTGAAGCAAAGCGCTAAAAATGAACAACATGTTCAGCGAAAACAGTAACACGACACGGAACAAAAGATCGTCACAAAACACCCTCAAACGCCTTTATGAGAGACCTATCTCATGAACTCGTGTTCTTTGGATCGGTCAAGCACAAACGAACATGACACCAGAGCTCAAACATACACGCCTCTATCATGACATGTTGTCCTTTAGTAATCAGACCCAAAGTCAAAATGGGAACTAAAATCCAATCGCATTAACATGGACTCTCTGTATGCGATCATGCAAAGATCTGAAACGCGAGATCTGATCATGCATTAAAGCAGAAACACGCCAGATGATCTAATATTCTTTGTTTACTGGGATACTGAAGGGAAAAATGTCTAATCGTGTATGTGCAGTTCTTCCCTCCCCCTCTGAACACCAAACACAGAGCTACAAATCTAAACATTACCTTCAGATCGAAAACCAAGTTATAAAACGACCACATGAAAACATCAGACACACACATAGACGGACTTGTGTTTTGTAAGACACCGATACACGTTTCTTTTGATCGTTAGTTGGCCAAAGCTTTGCCCCTTTTTCTAACCTTAATGTGCTATGATCTAACAAACAGCCCCGATGAAAACATTTTAATCTACTGATCGACCAGCCCCACACAGAAAGCGCTCAAACGCCGATAGAAATGTAGATTTGACGAAATAAGCATCAGATAAATTTGTTTTCTTTTGCCCAGCTGCTACATACCTGCGAAAAAGAGCCTCGCACTCCGGATTCGTGTTTGGAACAAATAGTTGGGAACGCCCCCCTCTCCTCCCATTGGTCTAAGCTGTTGTCTGCGTCATCTGGATTTGAATAAAACCCGCCAAATCCACAGTACTCACTCACTGCTCACAGTGCTGCTCAAACACCTATGCTGTTGGAACAGGGGTTGCTTCTGAAGCAAGTGTTATTATAAAATGACAAGATGCATACAAATATACAGTCCTAGCAAATGTGAATCTGTAACTTGAAGTACAGTGCAGTATTTACATTTTAAATGTGAGTTTATGTCAGTAAGTGTGTTGAGCCTCTCAGACCTCTTTATGAGGTCAGAGAGAAAAACTTGAGTTTCTGTGTGCAGTTAATACATTAACATTTAGGCTCCATTTACATTTTGTCATTTAGTAGAAGTGGCAGACCTAGGGGTGGCCATGGCCACCATGGACCGAAGCCTGACCACCCCACTGGCCACCTCACTCGCAATTGCTGTGTTAGTAATTTTTTTGTTGTTTAGAGGTGAAATCATCTCCGTACAAGCATACAAACTTATCATGTGTGCACACCAAACCTCTCCGT
The DNA here is from genome assembly GCF_025860055.1 of Xyrauchen texanus. Lineage (NCBI taxonomy): Eukaryota > Metazoa > Chordata > Actinopteri > Cypriniformes > Catostomidae > Xyrauchen > Xyrauchen texanus. The sequence goes on from NC_068324.1 coordinate 4,529,013, forward strand.
CCCGAGTGTCATTGTATTCATCTAACCCTAACTGTGACAATTTAAACTCAAATAATAAAAAATTGGTAACAGAAGAATTAATGCAAGCGCTTTTATAAAATTTTAAGCTTTACATTTCTGCCTTTAAACCCTCCATAAATTGGCCCCATTCACTTCCATTGTAAGTGCCTAAATGTAACCTCACTTTTAGTTTTTTTAAAGAAAAGGAGGGACGGGTTGAATTTGAAAAAAATCTGTCTTCTGAAGCAATATGATAGGTATGGGTGAGAAACAGATCAATAGGTGTCATATTTTTTATTATATATATATTCTCCTCCCTGCCCAGTATGTGGCAATATGCACGAAGAATGTGAATAACCAAAAACAGAAGAATGTGAAAGTGAAAATTTACAGTAAAATAGGACTTAAATATTGATCTGTTTCTAACCCAAACCTATCATATTACTTCTGAAGACATTGATTAAACCACTGGAGTCGTATTGATTACATATATGCTGCTTTTATATGATTTTTGAGCTTCAAAGTTTTGGACCCTATTGACCTTCATTGTATGGACCTACAGAGCTGAGATATTCTTCTAAGAATTACTGTTTGTGTTCTGCAGAAGAAAGAATGTCATGCACATCTTTGATGGCCTGAGGGCGAGTAAATGATGAAAGAATGTTCATTTTATGGTGAACTATTGATTTGGAGTGTGCACATGATTCATATGAAGACAAAATTATTGTAAAAAGACCCTAACAGTGATGTGACCGGTCTGGGTTTGTTCATCAAGTCAGAGATTGAAATTAAAAACACAGTCAGTAAATAGTTCTTCCTTTTATTATACTTTAAAACACATGATTTTGATTTGGTTTTGCTCAAATAACATTGCAGTTTGAGCACAGGTTGATTCTGAGAGAGAACGGGACACTAAGGAAGCATCCCCCTGCACAAATCGTCCACATAACCATCTCTCACAATCCATACATACATGTCCGGATTAAGGCTCTTTAGCTAGAGAGCAAAGTACTCAATCACTAATAGAACTGCTGCAAACATATTGATATTAACATTATTGGGTTAGTTTAATTTCATTGACATAAGCAAAAAAAAAAAAGAAGAAAAAAGAAAGAAAAGATAAAATTGGATATAAAAGAAAATATAATTTATCTATATATTTGGAAGTAGAGTAATAAGTAATGACATAAAACTTGGTTATAATAGAAAAATAAAATTGGTCACATTTTGTGCCCACTGAGGCAGGACTGCAGATCCTGGAATCATTGGGAGTTGCTTCACTACGTCCAAATTCAATATGAACTCAGTATAGCGAAGTCTGCTTAACCCCACAACAAAATAAAAAGTGATTCAAATGCACATTATAAGGTTTTAGATACAACTTTAAACATTTTATTAGTACAATGTTAACAGACAAAACTAGTTAAAAGTTTAAATGACTCAAAGGGTTACCAAAAATGTAACTTCTGTCATCATTTACTCACCCTCATGCTTTTGCAAACCCATATGACTTTCTCCCTTACATGGAACACAAAATGAGATGTTAGACAAGCATGTTTGCCTCAGTCACCATTCACCTATATTGCATCTTTTTTCCATACAATGAAAGTGAATTTTGTATTTCATGGAAAGAATCCAGGTTTGGAAAGACATAAGGGTGTGTAAAATGGTGACAGAAATTTCATTTTTGTGTGAACCATCCCTTTAAAAGTTTTAAAGTGATCCACACAAGTACGAACCAATGAGGTGTCATAACAAGAATGAAACATCAGTCTGACAATGAGACACCAAAAACCAGAATAGTTCTTTCAGACTGTCTGCAAACTGTCACATGCAAATGTTTTTATCTATCTTTTGTAATTATTACAGTAACTTCTCAGGAAAAATAACAGTTCATGTACGTCCAGTTCCAGCTTTTGCCATGAATCACATTTGGGCAAATTTGAAGCTTCTTGTGAAACACGTACATTTTGACAAAGTTCACTGAATAAACTGCAGTCACAGAATATGCAGCACAGATTTTAACAACATTACAGGCACACTAAATGACAGCCAAACCACTGAACACTTACAGGCATCCCCTTTTACAGCAGAGTCATTTATGGTTACTATATAGGCTGCCAATCTTTAAAAGAAGATAATATTGAAATAATTAGTCTGGATCAGTCATGGTAAATCAGGCAGTTGAATGGCTATGGAAGAAGACCCAGTGACTGTGATTGGGCTGCCCACAGGCACGAAAGCAAGCCCTGTCTTTAATGATTGGACGAGAGCAGGCACTGTTTCTCACTGATTGGCTGAGATATGGCCCTGTCTGTCTCTGATTGGCTAAGAGTGGCCTCTGCTACTCATTGATTGGCAGAGAGCAGGCCCTGTCTGTGGGCGTGCTCGAGGATTGCCGTGTGGCAGAAATAGTACTGCTCGGGTGTTTGGATGCTGAAGGCACGCTGCGTTCTCATCCGTCGCACCGTCTGACAAATGGTTAGAGTCCCAACATCCTGCAGCTGGGACAGACAGATATCCAATGCACAAAATGTACCTGTAAGGTGGACGAAATCAAAGGTCAGTCTCATGAGCAATAAAAAAAACAACATCGTCTGAGGAAAATGTGAGTGGTGTTCGCCTGTGCAAAACTTGATGAAACGATGCAATAGGTGGTTACCATGGTGTTGCTATGTGGTTGCTACAATGTTCTGAATGGGTTGTAGCCTGTTGCTATGTGGTTGCTAGGGTATTGCTATTTAGTTGCCAAGACATTCTGAATGTTTTTATTATATTTTTATTGTGTTTTGAGTGTTTAATTAGCACATTGCTATGGGGTTGCTAGGGTGTTCTGAATGATTTGTAGCCCATTGCTATGCGGTTGTTATGGTGTTTTGAGTGGTTGCCACGGCATTGCTATTTATTTACTAAGATACCTGTATTCTGAATGTTTTTAGCATGTTGCTATGTGGTTGCTATGGTGTTCTGAATGGTTTGTAGCCTATTGCTATGTGGTTGCTATGGTGTTGAGTGTTTTTAAGGTAGTTGTAATGCAGTTGCTAAGATGTTTTAGGTTTTTCTTTAGCGCGTTGCTATGCAGTTGCTAGGGTGATTTGAATAGTTGCCACAGTGTTACTATGTATTGCTAATATATTTTTAATGTTTTAGCATATTCAGCACATAGATTTTCTCCCCATTTTGGAATGCCCAATTCCCAATGCACTCCAAGTCCTCATGGTGGTGTAGTGTTTCGCCTCAATCTGGGTGGCGGTGGATGAATCTAATTTGCCTCCGCATCTGAGATGTCAACTGGCGCATCTTATCACGTGGCTTGTTGAGCGCATTACCGCTGAGACATAGCGCGTGTGGAGGCTTCACGCCATCCACGCACCACTCACCTTGCTCCCCACCGAGAGCGAACCACATTATAGTGACCACGAGGAGGTTACCCCATGTGACTCTACCCTTGCTAGCAACCGGGCCAATTTGGTTGCTTAGGAGACCTGGCTGGAGTCACTCAGCATGCCCTTGGATTCTATCACACAAACTCCAGGGGTGGTAGTCAGCATCTTTACTCACTGAGCTACCCAGGCCCTGGTTTTAGCACATTGTTGTGCAGTTGCTCAGGTGTTCAGAGTTTTTCTTTAGCATGTTCCTATGTGGTTGCTAGGGTGTTCTGTGTTGTTGCTAGTAGCTTGGTGCTGGTATTAGTAATAGTAGCCTAATAGAGAAGCTTGCCATATCAGACACCACTAATAATAATTCACACTAGGAGAAAAGACATTAATGTGCTTAATTAATATGTAGATTAGTATTTGTGATGCATTTAATTATGTTTTGGAACCAACCGGTCCTGCCGATTCCAGCACTGCAATGAACCACCATGGGCGGCCCGAGTGGGTGACCCTTCCACTGTGACCCCAAAGCCTGGACCGCACACTGGTGCTGATGCTTCACGGCCCCTAGGAATTCAATCAGAGACACGGCGGAGGACGGGACCCCATAATCAGGCCAGCTAAGGAACTGGAAGTGAGTCACCTGCCTCTGTTCAAATGTCTGAAAATACATAGACAGGGTTATTATAGTTTTAAATGCTTTATTTAAAATGTATTTTCAATTTGTCATTCCTATTTTGCTCAGTACTTGTTTGAGTGTTTTCTTTTTCATTTTTGTTTTGGAATTATTAAACAGTAATTTAGGTTAGATGATTTTTTTCACTTAATATTCGTTAACAATAAAAGGCACTGATATAATGATATGCATCCTTTTCAGTCACATTACTTTTTCCTCACAGTCGCCACATGTTGTTGAATGGCATCGATCTTTTACTTTGTGCACAACCCCCTACTACAGTGAGAGGAAATCACTCCCATGTGGAACCAAATTGCATGTTATGTGACTAAAATGTCTGTGATTAGCCACTGGTTGGTAAATGTTCACGTTTCACTCACCGGTGATTGTGTAGTTGGCAAGAAGTTCAGCACAATGTTGAGAGTAAAAGTTTGGTTTGACTCGTTTTGTGTGTCCAAAGATGACATCCACCCAACCCATTTGTTATTAAATCATGTCTCTTCTAATACCCTTTCTTTTCTTTGCATCCAGTTGTTGATTATATTTCATTCTAATCATGGATCACACATATGAGGAAAAGCCATTCGAGTCTCTCTCGTTAATATGCGCTCATTTACAGATGCTCTGCACAGAACAGCCGGTTTTCTTAAAGAGACAGTACTGGTTTTTAAAACGTGTTCAACAAATCAATGTTAATAGTACAAATTATGCATGTAAACAATAAAAATGTAACAAAATATAATATATGCAATATAATATCATATTTATTGATGGAATGCATGGATTTGTTCATTTTTAAAAACCCTAAATGTGACCAAAAAAAAAAAATTAAAAAAATGTATTAATATTTTCATAATGTACTTTAGATAGAAGGTCCCATGTATAATTAACAGCAGTAGTTTGGGGAGAATTTCTTTCATAAGCAAGCAAAATGGACATTATAACTGAAATATATCCATAAGGATCGGTAATGAATCGAAATCAAATAACAAGCTTTTAAATCGGGATCAAATCAAATCGGGAAATCTGTATCAATACCCTTTTTGACCGATCAAGGACTATCTAATATTTATACAGATCTGAAGTCAGCCCAAATATTGCCAAGTTATGATTCACAAAAGTATGACTCTTACAAATGACTCTTTTAATGAATTAGTCAAAGATTTATGGAAGATTTGAGTCTCTTCATGAACAATTGAAGTTACGCTCTCACATAATTTCTTTTTTGTAAAACTGTACATGATATTGAAATAAAACATGTTACAAAAACAGTATTGTTTTGCTTAGAATGCATTTGAATGCTTGCTGGTGTGTCATACCTCTGTGTTGTGTAGCTCTAATGTGGTTTGGTTGTAATGCGCATGGTTGTCTACTCTATGATTGACCACAGCGATGTGTCCGTACACCTCCTGACCACACTCCTCTTGGGGCCAGTACTGTCCACACTTCCTTCGGCCTCCTTCTTGTGTCCTAAACACAGACAGACAGACAGACAGACAGACACACTTTAATCAGCAGTCTCTTTTGAGAGTCGCACGTAAAGTAGTTCACACCAACAAAGCGCCAATGGACGTCATGATATATTGCACAGACAAAATCATTATTCTGGTAAACAAAGTTGTGTTCCGCTCCAATGAGTGCTTCCTAAGAAAAACCAGTTGCTGGATTGTTTGAGTTCGCAAGAGTCATGGCTCTGATTCCTTGAAAGATATTCAAAAGATTTGTTTGAGAAATTTAGATTCAAGTACACAATCTTTCAGCACACCTTTATATTTCTCTTTGTTCTCACTCCTAATCATCAAATAAAAAGAGCAAATGGTGGTTGGTGACTTGACACATTAGTCAGACACCTTCTTCATGTCTAAGTGAACTGATCTCCGTGACCCCGGTCTCACCTTGTTGTCATGACGATGACGAGCACACTTTGCTCCCAAACCATTCTCCAGAAATCTCCGTAGGTTTTCTCCAGCGGACCTGTTCAAAAACAAAGCATATATACACGATCAGCTACTACATTAAAACCACCTGCCTAATATCGTGTAGGTCCCACTTGTGCTGCCAAAACAGCGCCAACCCACATCAGAATAGCATTCTGAGATTATATTCTTCTCACCATAATTGCACAGAGTGGTTATCTGAGAACAGTCGAGTGTTTATCAATGTGAAACATCCCCATTTATTCTAATAACACTTATTAAGCATTTGGGCACTGAAGACACAAGCTTGTTAAGTTTAGTAAGTGGAATTTTCCCCCATTATGTAGTCCTTCATCTGCGCAATTGTATGGGGCCTTAGTTGCTGTATTTTGCGCTTCATAATGTGCCACATTTCTCAATTGTCCACATCAGGACAGCAGGCAGGCCAATCCAGCACCCGCATTCTCCGCTTTCACAGCCATGCACTTGTAATCTGGGTAATATATAGTTTAGCATTGTCCTGCTGGAAAATTCAGGGGTGTCTCTGGAAAAGACATCATCTGGATGGCAGTATAAGTTGCTCCAAAACTATCCTATATTTCTGTATTAATAGTGAAAAAATAGATGTGCAAGTTGTCCATGCCATCAGCACTGACATACCCCTGGCCCAAACAGACACTGGATTACATATTAAAAAAACGGACGCTTTTGACTGCTTGGATGGTCCTAATCATCTTTTGCAAACTTTTTGAAATGTGGACTCTTTGGACCAAAACACGGTTCCACTATTCTACTTTCCATCTAAGGTGAGACCGTGCCCAGAGAAGTCGGCAGCGCTTCTTGACAGTGTTGATGTACGGCTTCTGCTTTGCATAGTAAAGTCTTAACTTGCATCTGTGGATGCAGCGCGAGTGGGTTGACTAATAAAGGTTTACTAAAGTAATCCCAAGCCCTTGTTCATGATATCCATTTTTTAAGACAGTGATGTCTGAGGGATCACAGATCACATGCATTCAAAAACGGTTTCAGTCTTGCCCTTTACGCATCGAGATTTGACCGGGTTCCTTGAATCTTTTAACTATATTGTGCACTGTAGAGGGTGAAATGCCCAAACTCCTTCCAATTTGTCTTTGGCATTGTTCTCAAAGTGCTGGATTATTAGCTGATGCACCTGTTGGCAAATTGGTGAGCACCCATCCTTGCTCTTGAAGGACTAGGCTTTTTTCAGAGGCATCTTATATACTATGACACGATTGCCTCACCCGTTTAACATTTGTTTCACATCACCTTTTTAAACACAATTAGTCAGATTCAAAAAACAAGCAATGAAATTCACTAGGTAAAACATATAAAAAGTGTTGTTAGTAGTTCTCTAAATAAAGCACAGGGTGAATTGAATTGACAAATGACTCATTTTTGTTTTTATTAACATTTTCCATACTGTCCCAAGTTTTTCTAAATAGGGGTGGTAAAAAAGGGGCTGATTGTTTTTACCCTGAGTTCCAATATATGCATTTTTCTGTTTATATCCGTCCATGAAGCTGGCGTTTATGTAGTCTGATCTCTGTGAAAAGAAAACCGGTCGTTTAGAACAAATGGTACATTAAATAAAACATTCATAAACGCAAATATAGCCAATTATAGATCTGTAAACAGAATAAAATAAGACAGCACAGACCTCGTTCCGTCTTGGTTTGAGTTGCACACGGGTTTGATCAAGGCACAATACGTCGCCATAGCGATTCCGTTCCTGATTGTGAACAGCCCTGAAGAATTTTAAAAAACAACATGAAATCAAAATTGACCCCAGATTGATGGCAGTTACTTTCTAAATAAACAACCCTGGTATTTTTGTACTTGTTAGGCCTAGTCAGTTAGTTTTCAAAATAAACTTTCATTAAAATAGGCTCAAAATTGTATTGAGCAATAATACCACTGCCTATTTTTCACGATCCAATCAAATCCTGTTGGATAAAATCAAGTCCCACCCTCTTTATGACTTTCTTTTGTCCATAGGAAAATGTAGCCTCAGTAACCATTCACTTTAATCATGATGAAAAAAAAAAAAAAGTGAATGGTGACTAAGGCTAACATTCTGCCCAACATCTCCTTTCATATTCCATGAAATAAAAATAAAAAAAAACTCACATGGGTTTGCAACAATATGAGGGTGAGTAAATGATGACAGAATTTCATTTTTGGATGAACTATCCCTTTAAAACTCACATTGCACAGGTAAACGTTCCTGGAGGCTGTTCGCGGCGAATCTCCTCATATTCCAGGTAGATTCCGCTGCGCTGAGCCCGGTTCAGGTGGGCCATGAGCTCGGGCAGACCCATACCCTCGGGTCCAGGTGTGTGTATGGAGGTGTTCTCCAGGGGAATCCCCACCAGCTCATCCACTGGGTCCACACGGCCATTCTGCTCAGAAAGCAGCTGCAGGTTCCAGCTGTGCACATCCAGAGGCAGACACCCGCCAAGGTGTTGAGGTAAACAGTCTCTGGGGAGGTGCTGCTGCAGGTCGGCCATCTTCACCATCTGAACCTGATATTACATCAGTCAATCAGACAGTATTACAATGGAAACACAGTAAAGTAAACATTGCTATATGGGCTAAGAAATACTGTATGAGCAATAATTAATTAACAGTAGATCATCATTCATTTACCGTAGACGAAAAGTGATCACTTGCCAAACATTGTCTTTTGAAAAATAAAATGTATCACATTTCGCATGAATAATTGTGAATTAGTCCATAAACGGTGATGGTGACAGAGTCTTGGCAGAGTTACAATGCTCTATATGTAAATATTCACCAAGTTAAGCTTTTTATAGCCTGTATATTCACCACATTAAGGGTTTTGGCCACAGAGGAACACAAAAAGCTTCCTGGGAAATGCAAGCTTGTAGTACCACCTGTTTACTCCAGAGGGCAGTAAGTGAAACTTCAGCTGTATGGCAACACGCAGTTTATACAGTGAAGAAAACACTTTACGTTCTTGCGTTCAAAACACTTGGAGCGCTAATTCAAACTAAGTGGTCTCAATATGTGTTCTAAGTAATAAACTATATTTAACTTGATACAGTGGACCTAAAAATGTTATGTTTATTACACAACGCACCTGAGATGCTACACAAGCATGTCTGATGCTTGTTGAAACTGACGGGCCTTTAAACAAGCCCTCATAATAAATCTCCAACTGATTGACAAATTCACTTGTGAAATGGATTGCTGTGAACTGTGTGTCAATGATTGGCTTATGATCAATAATATGGTAGTAAACAATACATTGTATTGTAAAGCCATTTTGTATTGTCTTATCAATTATATATATATATATATATATATATATATATATATATATATATATATATATATATATATATATATATAAATATATATATATATATAAATAAATGTGTATAATTATTTCATCATTATATATAGAATTATTGTTATATGCTTTCAGCAAATATTTGTATATGCGATTAATTAATTAATCGGGACACTGTGTAATTAATTTGATTAAAATTTGTAATCGATTGACACCCCATCATCATTCACTTCTAATTGACTATATCACAATTCCAGTGGGTCAGAAGTTTACATACACTCAGTTTACTGTGCCATTAAGCAGCTTGGAAAATTCCAGAAAATGATGTCAAGCCTTTAGACAATTAGCCAATTAGCTTTTGATAGGAGGTGTACTGAATTAGAGGTGTACCTGTGGAAACTCAGTGCCTCTTTGCTTGACATCATGGGAAAATCAAAAGATATCAGTCAAGACCTCAGAAAAAATTATTGTGCAATTTCCAAACACCTGAAGATACCACGTTTATCTGTACCAACATTATAGTACGCAAGTATAAACACCATGGGAAGGAGATGCATTCTGTCTCCGAGAGATGAACGTAGATTGATGCGAAAAGTGCAAATCAATCCCAGAACAACAGCAAAGGACCTTGTGAAGATGCTGGAGGAAACAAGTAGACAAGTATCTATATCCACAGTAAAACAAGTCCTACAAGTTTTTGGATACCCAAAACATTTGACCCAAGTTAAACAATTTAAAGTCAATGCTATTAAATACTAACAAAGTGTATGTAAACTTCTGACCCACTTGGGAATGTGATGAAAGAAATAAAAGCTGAAAGAAATAATTCTCTCTACTATTATTCTGACATTTCACATTCTTAAAATAAAGTTGTACTCCAGCCGACCTAAGACAGGGAATGTTTTCTATAATTAGATGTCATTAATTGTGAAAAACTGAGGTTAAATGTATATGGCTAATGTGTATGTAAACTTCTGACTTTATACTGTTGTGTATGTGTCCACCAACCCTTTCTCTGAGCTTCTCCTTCAGTAACAGGCTCAGTAAGTTATATGGCACCCTAAACCACACAGGTGCTCCGACGATGAGCACTTTCTTCAGCCGTGCTGGGAATGCACCCTGAAGGAAACAGCAGAGGCTTAAAAAACAAACAAAAAAACAGACTTTTCTGATTTATTTTGAGAACAGCAGCAAAGCTTCCAGACCACAAAAGACACTACAAATGATTAATACAAATACACAAGCTTAAGCTGAATTACTCTTGACACCTTAAGCGTCAGTTAATACATAACAGAAACTCACTTTGAGCAGGTTAAGGATCTTTTTGCTCAAGTCAAGTTCAAAGTTTGTGTAGTTGGATCCAGCCATGTCATAAATGAAAACCAGCCCGTTCCTCTGAGTCTCAAAACTTCAGGGGAAAAAAAAGAAGAGATTTATGAGTGATCATTTATGAGATAATGAACATGAAATCAAAACGGATCCCATTTACTTTCTTAATATATATCCCCCTTTCAACAAAAGCATAATAATTTTCTCTGCCTCTGCAACAAATGTTCATTTCTGCTGATGTAAAAAGTCTTTCACTCTTTTTACACTCTTTACCTCTCCACGGCTCGGTCCAGAAGGTAAAACAGGGCCTGCAGAACTACATGATTCCCTGTTTTACTGGGATGGTGCAGTTTAGCCGTGTACAGGGCGATGGATGCTCCAGACGGGTCCCGGACACCCTGATACCAGAATACATAGAGGAAAACATCCCAATCAAACACAAATGACTTGACATTTACATTAAAAAACCCAAAAGATACAGAAGAGTCATCTCAGACCGTTCAGAATGGTCATTTCCACACTTGTAGTTTCACTGAGGTGTAGTTTTATCAGTGTACACATGAGGGCAGAATGGAGTTCATCCAGCAGACTCATTCTTAGAAAACATTTATAGCGCTTCTGATAACAATATTCATCTCTCTGTCATTCAATAATTATGCAAAATCAGGTTTATTTGCTTTCAGCTGCCGAGATGACATGCATTTCCATATGCACACACACACAGAAGGCTCTTAACATCAATCAAATATTTATGTTAATAAAAGATTCCAATAATCTGATGACTCAAGAAATATATGGGACTCTGGGAAGTGAGGAAGAGAGGTTAAAGTGATCAATGAAAGTATCAGATGAACAGAGGCAGCCTGCCTTCACAGCATCCAATCAGCTCTCGGAACACTGATCCACCTGACCAATAGGAGAGCAGTACAGCCCCTGAAAGTCCCACACACACCTTACACAAACATTATCAATTACAAATGCTGAAAGCTTGTCTCTCAAACACAATGGCCTTGTTTACACCTGGAATTCATATCCATCTCGTGTGAAATGTTGAAGTGAAAGCACAGCAGTGACTCTGCAGATATAATTAGAGACAAACAGCTGAGTGGAAATAAAACTCAGCACTGCATTTTTGCCATTTGTGAACCATTAACCTGATTTCCCAGCAACATAAATAGCTTTTTTTAAATATATAGTCCTGATATGAAGAGTGAACTTACCAACACAGTGAACTTCCCACTCAATAGTTCAGAGCGTAACGGCTCCTCGTGCGGCTGAAGTTTGACTATTCCCTCTCTCAAACGAGTCTCCTATAGGAGAGAGATTATTGGCATACTTAAGTCTTATTTTTCATTTTTACTTTATCCTTCTTGTCTACTTAAAGGGATAGTTCATCCAAAAATGAAAATTCTCTCATCATTTAATCACCCTCATTCCATCCGAGATGTGGATGACTTTCTGTCTTAAGCAGAACAAAAACAAAGATTTTAGAAGACTATTTCAGCTCTGTAGGTCCATATAATGCAAGTGAATAGTGATCAGACCTTTGTTGCTCCTAAAATCACATAAAAGAAACAGATGCAAGTCATTCAACTCCAGTGGTTTAATCCATATATTTAGAAGCATTATAATAGGTGTAGGTCACCCACACCTATTATATTGCTGCCGAATATATGGATTAAACCACTGAAGTCTCATGGATTACTTCTATGTTTCCTTTATGTGATTTTGTATGGACCTACAGAGCTGAGATATTCTTCTAAAAATCATAATTTGTGTTCTACTGAAGAAAGAAATTCATCCACATCTGGGATGGAATGAAGGTGGGTAAATGAGGAAATTCTCATTTTTGGATGAAATATCCCTTTAAAGGGAAAGTGTAAAATGTCTGTCCCACTAGTGGCACAAAATGGAATTGCAATCTGTTGATTTGAGCAGCCAGACTGGGTGTGACATGACAACAATGGCTTAATCAATGGCATGAGTATGGGGTGGAGATACCTGTTTGTGTTTGAAAGCTGTTTGAAAATGGTCATTATTTTTGAAATTCTGTTCAGTGCCACTATTGGTAAAATTACACAGTTAACCATTAAACTTCCTACTTTAACTTTTTATTATTTATTATTTGTTTGTTTCTTTTTAAAATTTAGTTTTTGGCCTTTTTGACCGTTTTATTCACAGAAACCAGAGCCTTACAACTTGGAAGTTCGTAATTACAATGTCGGAATTTGTAGTTACGATGCAATGTGCAGACAAATTATTAGAGTCGGAAAGAATGGACCCGTTATGCCATTTCATATTTCTTTCTCTCCTCTCTCTGTCACTTACTGACAAAGACAGGAAGTGTTTTTAGCATCAATGCTACAAAAGAAACAGCAAAGTGACACATTGGGTGTGTAATAGATTCATTAAAGGGATAGTTCACCCAAAAATGAAAATTCTCTCATCATTTACTCATCCTCATGCCATCACAGATGTGGATGACTTTCTTTCTTCAGTAGAACACAGATTATGATTTTTAGAAGAATATCTCAGCTCTGTAGGTCCATATAATGCAAGTGAATAATGATCACATCTTTGTCACTCAAAAAATCTCAGGTAGCATAAAAGTAATCCATAAGACTCCAGTGGTTAAATCCATATCTTCTGAAGCAATATGATAGGTGTGGGTGAGAAACAGATCAATATTGAAGTCTTTTTAGACTTTCAAATCTCCACCTTTCACCAGCTCCAATCAGTAGGTGGCAATATACACGAAGAATGCGAACCACCAAAAACAAGAAGAAAGTGAAAGTGGAGATTTATCATAAAAAGGCCTTAAATATTGATCTGTTTCTCACCCACATCTATCATATAGTTTCTGAAGACATGGATTAAACCACTGGAGTCGTATGGATTACTTTTATGCTGACTATTATGTAGTTTCAAGAAATAAAAATGTTGGTACCCATTTACTTGCATTGTTTGGACCTACAGAGCTGAAATATTCTTCTAAAAATCTTAATTTGTGTTCTGCAGAAGAAAGTCTGTCTGGTAAATACACATCTGGTATGGCATGAGGGTGAGTAAATAAGAGAATTCATTTTTGGATGATCTATCCCTTTAAGTATCTATTTTATCATTCTTGTTCGGTCACGTATTATGATGGGAAATGTAGATTTGTTGCACAAGCCTGTTGCCACATAATTTTTTTAATTTTCAGGGTTCCCACACCTATTCATCAATTAATTTCCATGACTTTTCCAGTTGTTTCTAGCCAATATTTTAGACCAGAGCATAACCAGACAAATATATGTTCTGGTGATCGATCTATTTTTTTAATACATTTTCAGGCCTGGCCATCACAACTGTAAATTATATTTCCACGTTTTCCATGACTGTGGGAACCTGACTGGTTTACTCCATTTGCACTATTTGTTACTTATTTTTGCAATATTCTCATAGTATGCAGCTAATGCAAAAGTGCTTTTTTGTCATTCCATTACAGCACATTAAACTGAAATTGCTCTAATAATAATTACTATGAAATATCCATACATTTTGCATTTATTGAATTTATAACACTTTTCTCTTGAATGTCCCTAGAAGGACAAGGGTTTTGTCATAATAAGCAGCTAATTCGGTGGATATTTCTCAGCAAAATTGTGCTAAAGTCTCACCAAGTTAAGAAGAGACACAAACACTCACTTACCCTGTAGCTGTGGAAAAGCTCGATGGCTCGCAGGACATCAAACTTGCGGGCCATCAGAAATTTTACCGCCACGTCCCAGGATAACGGCGAGACGCCATGCTGGGACGTCCATTTATTAATCTCCTCCAAAAATTGCTTAGTGGCCTGTGAGAGAAAAAAAGATACTTTAGGGTTTATCGAGATCAAATTTGCCAGTACAATGGTATACTTTTTGGTCGGTCGTGTAATTTCCTTACAATGCCCTATATTACAAATTCAAATGTAAAATGTGTAAAAAATATTTTTTTTACAATAATTATTTTACAATATTTTCACAAAACTTTGTAACTCAAAAAATATTTATATTCAAAACAAAAAGGTGGTGACAATTGCGACATTATTAATCATAATTACTTTCAAGTCTTAATTGCATAGGTATTCAATAGAATTTCCTATAGAACTATCTAAACTGTATGTGTGCATCAGGGGGGTTTTAGTGGGTTTAAGGCAGATGAAGACAAGTAAACAAGAAAAGTCCAAACACACGTATGTTCTCAGCAATTTCCTGACAATTATAAAAACAAGACCATATGGAGAGAGGCATGGAAAACTCTGACTGATGTTAGGATTGAGAGTCTGGAGAACACAGGACATAAAGAAAGGGGTTCCCTTCTAGAGTGCAGCTGGTTCTACAACAGCCTTCACTCATATCAAACACAGTGATGAAATCAAACTGACTTTCTGTAGAGCAAAGTGCTCCAAAACATGCAAATTGCCAGATTCTCGCATAGCTCATTTTCATATGTTTGCAAATCAACGTCTACTTTCGTTGTTTGGGAAAACTACTCTCCCTTTAAATCTGAGCAGTTAAAATCATTCAGACAGACCTAGAAGACTAGAACGTCAGCCAACCTGCGAGACTGTTTCACTACTACAGCTTCAACAAAGAAAGTTCTGCTGATTCAGTTGAAGAAAAAGTATGTTTAAAAAAATAAAACAAGCTCATTCTCTTTTTATGTTTCTCTCCAGAGGTTCCAGTCCACCTACTTGCACAACACGGTCTCCTTAAATACCAGATAAGCAGCATGTCCAAGAGATGAACTTTGTTGTGCCGGCCTCGGGAATCAGCAACTCCAGCAATATTACAGTTCTGGACTCTGGTTTTACATGGGTCACATCTGACACTTTTAATCAATGTATCTTTTTACCCCTTTAATGCACTTAAATATTACTCAAGGTTTCGTGCATCAAAATCAGTCACAATCTAATTTTAAACAACCGTTTCCCCTCCCATTTCTGACAATAAGAATAATACAAGCTGTTTTTGCTACTGTACCTTTAAGACTTCTAAATGTAAATGACCATGTTATGATTGGCTAACCTCTTTGCATATGAAATAAGCAACAACATGTTGATAAGTAATTTGCGTGGATTACTCTGGAGTACTCAAGTAGAGTTCTTCTTAATTAATTGGCTGTTGAACAGATTGGCGAATCATTTAGACTAAATCAGGAGTCATTAATATGAATTTATTTTCTTCAACAAATTCATTTTTACATGACACCGCATGTAGTATAAACTCATTCCTATAAAGTTTGTTTCCATCTGAAGTTTAAAAAAAGTTTCCAATTAACAAATTGGGCTTTACTTGTCTGTTTTGAAATACAAGTTTTGTAAGGTTAGTGATTTAAAATAGTCTATACACCTTATTCAGCCCCGCCCTTTTCCATGCGCCACTCTTTCGAATTTTGTCATGTAACTTCCTGTTTGTATTATTGTGTTATTGTATTGTACTGAGAAGAGTCAATCAAAATTGAGTATGTGTGGGAGCACAGAAAGTATTTTCCCCAAGAGTTGATGGTGTGAGTCCACACATCCCCTTCACTAAGAGAGGTGTTTTATCTGTCAATGTAAATGTTCGTTTTTTCCAACACCCGCGGAGGTAAATTGAACCTGACAGATCAAATTTGGACAGCTATGACACACTGCACTTTTTCCATGATACAAGCGTTTCATTATGCGTTTAATTTTTAAGTTCATGACATTTAAGTAAATTATTGATCAATAATAACTTTTGGTCATTTTATAACCTGTAAATCTACTTTTCTAGCCAATTACACTTTGATATGAACACCATAGAAATATACATAGAATACACCTACACCGGAATATCAAAGACAACATTTTCAAGACGGCTGCGCGCGCTAGTTCTCTGGCGCATAAGGTGAATACTGACTTGTTGGTCATTTGACAATGTTTAGTAACTAATACATAACCAAGAGTTTTGTTATACTATATAGTTATGTTAAAGGGAAGACTCTCCAAACAATTTACATTGTCATAATGTACTCACCCTCATGTTATTCCAAACCAGTGTTAGAAATTAAAGGGGGTAAGGACAGAAATGTCACAAATACCCCTGCAATTCAAAATGCACACTTTAAACCCCGACGATGTCATTACTGGAAAAATCAAGTTTTGTGCTTATAAGTCAAATATCTAAGTTCCTTGAACTTATTTTTCTTAAAACACATAGATGTAAGATTTAAGTTTTAATAGCTCAAACTATATACAATTGAGGCTATGGGGAATACCCACAATGCTTTACGTTTGAATTACTGTAATTATGTTTCATTTAAAAAGTTATTTTTAAGAATTCATAGATGTTTTAGCTCTTTTTTCATATTATTTATGTTGTTTTGTTGCAAACAGTTGTTTCGTGTGTGATCTTGTGTCCCCTTTGGACCCTGTTAACACTATCTCAAGTTTTCCTTGTGGATGTGAAACTGAAGTGCAGGAATATATGGACATTTTTTTTTAATGATTGACGTATAGAATCGGTTAGTCTTCATTTTTTAGATGCTATTATGACCTACATTTTAGTACATTCAATTAAAATGATTAAGTTGAAACAACAACATTTAAATAGCAAATCTGAGTTATATTATCTTAAATAGTTAGGTTAATTTTATATGAAAACCAAGTTAGGAGAACTTAATAACAGACATTTTGGAGACGCCATTACTAAATTCAATTGAGGATATAAGTTTAATAATTTGAGTAAAGTCCACTTATTAGGGTTTTCAGTGCGGAGGCAAAAATGCCCTTTTAATGAATTCTTCAGGTTTTTTTTTTATTTGTAAAATTAAATATAGCCATTAATATATAATTGCCCTAGTTATAAATATTATGGCATAAAAAGTAGATGTTGATTGAATTTTATAGGATAATAGTCTAACTGAGAATAATTCTCAATCTTTTAAATTTAAATAAAATAAAAATTTGCGCCTGAAAATCAAATTTAGACACAATTTAATAATAATAAAAAACTAAATATTTCTGACACTGTTGCAAACCCGTATGACTTGTTTTTTTTTCATCTGTTGAGCACAAAATGAGATCTTATGGACAATTTTAGCCTCATTTTGGGGTGAGCTATCACTTTAATAAATTTTTTTTTTTTTTTTAAATTAGTCATTTGCCAAAACAAAATCTAGTAAGAAACACTGTAAAGTGCTCATGCTTATAATGTCACAACCATGAAGATTTTTAGCGTGTTTTCTTTTTTGCATTTTGGCATCTGTCGGTACTGAACAGGAAGAAAAACATGTCATCAGCTGCACTCTCCAACAAGCTGGTTGCATTTTCTCTCTCTTTTTCCACTAGTATTCCTTAACCCCCGCCTCCCCCTTCCCCCTTTGGTTGCTCCAGTGGAAATGCGAAATGCTTTTAGCAGCTCATGTCCCTCAGGGCTTCTGAGGGCCGGACGCTGCCAGTCCGACATATAATTACTCTCTCACACTCATGCAGCAGGAACCAGCTGACCCGATAAGCCACGTCTCTGCACTGCATCCGAGATGGGACACACTCAACACTAGCACAGGCAGAAACAGATGATAAGACACCAACAGCTAAGGATAGTTCTTTCAAAAATGACTTTCCTGTAGTACACAAAAGCAGATGTTAGGAAGAATGTTTGCATCAGTCAGCATTAACTTTCACTGCATCTTCTTTCCATACAGTGAAAGTGAATGGTGACTGAAACTGACACTTCCTTTTGTTACACAGAAGGAAGTCAAATGGGTACGAAACAACATTATGATAAGTAAATGACGACAGAATAGTTACTTTTGGGAGAACTATCCCTTTAAATGTTAATTACCACGAGAAAAAAAAAACATCTCTCATTTCTAAAAAGAAGAAGCAAAAATTGCAGTTACAGAAAGTTACAATTAAAGTGAATAGGGCCAGCCAATAAGCATTACATTGCAAATACACAACGTTTCAAAAGTATAACCACAAGCTGTAAACTTTATACAATAAAAATCAAGCACTAACCATCTGTGTAAAGTTACAACTCCATTGCCATGACAATGTAATACCAGTAAACTCAGTAATTTGGCAAACGCCATATATCTCCCTTTAATCACACTAAAATCATGCGAACAAGCGTAATGTATACATCTTGAGCCTATACTTTACATTTTTTTTATATTTGAACTTTATGAACCGGCCCCATTCACTTTCATTGTAAGAGCCGTACGATGACCATAATTGTTTTTCTTTTTTTAAATGAATGAAGGATAAGTCTAAATTATTTTTGGAGGTTATCAACAATATGCCACAAATGCTGTTGAGTAAGCTTAACTTGTATTGAACCCGGAACATTCCTTTAATAAAGGTTGAATGAATGAATGGATCGTTGACTGGGGTTTATTTAAATTAGATTTAGCAGCAGGACGGAGGAAACAGAGACGCCTTGTTAAAGAAAACCATCAGACACACTTTCACCCATCTATAAAAACAGGTTACAGAATTAGCAGAATCTCTAAGAAAAAAACACTGTCACCATGCATAAGATTCATTTTTGATATTTTAATACAAATGAAACCATTCAAGGATATTCAAATCATTAGCATGTTCGACATTTATGTCAGAAGGGAATTTCTGTTTTAGGATTGACAGCATGAAGGATAAAGATGGTGGGGTTAAACTAAGAAACTGCTCCGGAATACGGAGTGTATTTCACGATTTAAGCTACACGCATTCCTGCTGAAAGTGACCTATAATAACAAGCAGACTTATATAATAATAGTTTCCTGTTTCTAGTTTGTCTATATTAGCAAATAATTCTCCCACCAAACAGCTTCATAAACACACATTAAACAGGTTAGTGAGTGTGGGCTACATTTTGCCAATAGTAAAACCTGAAATCTCTGACACTGAGGGGATGAGCCAAAGGAAATCGGCTTAAACAACGTGTTAATGAAAATGTAAAAATGCAAAAAGCTTTCTTTGAGGGTTTGGGTTAGTTGATAGAAAATAGAATTAGTTCCATTTTTTAATAAATCCATAGGAATCAACGGATAGTCCCCACAATGATAGAAAAACATGTGAGCTGGGTTAAGATGTCTGAGTATTTTTTTGTTGCAGCGTTTTGTGTGTTTGTCACTGCAGGTTAAAAGTGTTTTGAGTATTTGTCATTGCATATTAAAGGTATTTTCAGTATTTGTTGTTGCAGGTTAAAGGTGTTTTGAGTATTTTTCACATCAGGTTAAATGTGTTTTGAGTATTTGTCGAGGCAGTTTAAAGGTGTTTACAGTATTAGTCGAGGCAGTTTAAAGGTGTTTTCAATATTAGTTGAGGCAGGTTAAAGGTGTTTACAGTATTTGTCGTTGCAGGTTAAAGCCATTTTGAGTATTTGACATTTCAGGTTAAAGGTGTTTTCAATATTAGTTGAGGCAGGTTAAAGGTGTTTACAGTATTAGTCGAGGCAGGTTAAAGGTGTTTACAGTATTTGTCGTTGCAGGTTAAAGCCGTTTTGATTATTTGTCGAGGCAGGTTAAAGGTGTTTTGATTATTTGTCGAGGCAGGTTAAAGGTGTTTTGATTATTTGTCGTTGCAGGTTAAAGGTGTTTTGATTATTTGTCGTTGCAGGTTAAAGGTGTTTTGATTATTTGTCGAGGCAGGTTAAAGGTGTTTTGATTATTTGTCGTTGCAGGTTAAAGGTGTTTTGATTATTTGTCGTAGGCAGGTTAAAGGTGTTTTGATTATTTGTCGAGGCAGGTTAAAGGTGTTTTGATTATTTGTCGAGGCAGGTTAAAGGTGTTTTGATTATTTGTCGTTGCAGGTTAAAGGTGTTTTGATTATTTGTCGAGGCAGGTTAAAGGTGTTTTGATTATTTGTCGAGGCAGGTTAAAGGTGTTTTGATTATTTGTCGAGGCAGGTTAAAGGTGTTTTGATTATTTGTCGTTGCAGGTTAAAGGTGTTTTGATTATTTGTCGAGGCAGGTTAAAGGTGTTTTGAGTGTTTGATGTAGGAAGATTAAAGGTGTTTTTAAATGTTTGTTGTTTCAGACTAAAGGTGTTTTGGGTATTTGTTATTAAAGGTAATTTTTTTTTTAGTATTTGTTGTTTCAGGTTTTATAGTCACCTGGAAAGTGATTTCTCTGTTGTCATTTCAAAATGTATAGCACCAGTGTCCAGTAGAGTATATATTTTATAAAGAAATCATAGCTTCCAATACCATAGCTACAATACTACAATAGAAACTTGGTATTTGCCAGTACTGTCGTCAAAAACTGAATTAAATTGACAGATTCTGAAAGCTTCTTACACGTATTGGGCATGCATTCTTACATGTATTAGCCTACAATTTTACAGTTTTAACAACAACTGTAGTAACTATTGTACTGTGGCGGGAACTACGGTGACCATAAAGGTGTTCTACTGTAATTAACTGGACAGTGTTACTGGGTTGCTTAGCAACAGAACCTCTGGAACAGTGAATTAGTGTCCTGGTTTCTAGAGTAACTGGATAGTGATGGTATTTCTCACCTGCTCCTCCTCTGCGCTTAGACGGCCAGCCATCCTCTCTTCTCTCCTTTACTCCGCTGGAGGATCTGATTAAAGCTCAGCCAGATGTTAGGATTGGACTGTAACGATCAGAACGGGGTTTTTCAGGCCCGTTAGCAGCGATCAAGCTAGCACGAGCATCAGAGCTTCAGTCCGCCCGCCTGTGTGACGGAGGGAGAAATTCATCACGGTGTTCAGCCGAAACTCTTAAAGGCCCGTTGATATATAATTGGATGTTAAATAAAAATAATAAGCGATCGGCAGCGCTTCATTCGGGCGCTCCAGTACTCTTTACTGTGAGAAAGCGAATGGAGATCCTACGCTTCTGAAAAGCAGGAGTGAAAGATGAAAGACGACGCCCCCTGCTGGTCACAAAGGAGAACTGCAGCTGACTGACGCTCCTCCTTCCCATTCATAAAAACCTTGGTGTGTGTCCGATTCGTTGTAGCGAATCAGTTTGTTCAGAAGGCTCGGTTCAACGAACCGGTTCAAAGTATGATTCACCAATTTGTTTGAGTTTTCATTCAGAGTATTCAGGAGTTCTCCTGCGGCATTTTAAAAATAAAAAAGCTTAATTAAACAGTTTGTGAATTTCGACAGGCTGTGAGTCACTATAAGCTATATATATATATATATATATATATATGACTATGGATATGTTTGTTGTAAGATGTACTTTATGGCATGGCTTTATATATATATGATATATATGTATATATATATACTCAGATATATATATATATATATATATATATATATATATTTTTCTACATTATAGAATTACTAGTTAAGTCATGCTATAACATTATAAAATTATTAATATGGTGGCATCAGATATATATATTTTGACTACATAACTAAATTTCAAACATTTAAGCATACACCTTCAGCTCAAACTATTTTTAAGATCATGAGACACATTTCAGTCAAGTGAAGCTTGTTTGTTCTTAGACAATTTCATTATTGAGAGGTCTCGAGCTTGAATAGTTTGATTTGTGAACATGGAACTAGCAAGACGCGTTTTTATGCTGCAAGTGAGTCGAATGATGTTCGAACGCCTTGAGATTCGGTTCGAATGAATCGTTAAAAAGAACCATTTCAACTGAACAACTCTTTCGCGAATCGGACGTCATTAAACCAGTCAGTACTTCTTCTTTTTTTTTTTTTCGCTGAAAGTTCCATTCCCATCAAATATTGTGCAGCACAAGGGAAATAAATTAAAATGTTATTCTGGAAATTAAGCTAATTTAGCTGCTTCAACAACAGCTTCCTGTGGGCGGGTTTCCATCGGAGTGATTGACAGAGGAGCATTATGACATCATCCTGGAAACATGCAAACTAAAGTGCTTTTACTGTCAGAGGCCTTACACACTGTCACAGTTCCAAAGTAATCTAAATACAAAGAAAAGAAAACACGGTGAGTCAAGAAATTACCTCAGAAGTCTTTTTAAATAGCATTTCATAAACCTCATAATATGCCCCAAAATGCTGTCTAAGTAGGGATCTCACATGGGTTTTGATACAGCACATAATTTAAGTAGGCTTACACAGTTGACATGTTTTTAATAGTTGACAAGCTGTTCTCACAGGCAATAATGCTGACTCCTGTTTTGACAGACTATGTTGGTCAGTGATCCGGGAAGTGTGATCTAGGCTGACTGGTGCTGTGTGTTCCTGGAAAGCAGCTATTGACTAATAACTAAACTCTCGTTAAACCACAGTCATCTCCGATTACACTCTGGTTTTTCTGTGAGATGCGACATGGTGGTTTCATATCACTGAATGCAACCTCATCACAACCTGTCGTCACATTTGTGACTTCCTTAAATGAGCTCTTTGAAATGCAACCAAAAGAGATTTTGATGAGGCCAGCGTTTCATTGGCAAAAACAGTCACTTTAATTATACTCAGCGCTGTTAACATGACACAAATAAAAACTAAACATCAAATAGTATTTAAAAGCTCTTTTTTTGTTTGTTTTGTTTACATTTATAAACATGGAAAATATAATTTAATATATAATAAATATTGCATATTTTAAGGGTCTCTATAAAAGTGCAGTTTTATGAACAATTTGAACAGACCTTTAACCCAAAGTAACTTTACAATTATTCCAATTCATTTGGAAACAACAGTGGAATTTTCTTTGGACATTAAGAAATCATTCAGACCAAGGGATGAAAGAAACATACAGTAAAATTTTATTGAAGTTGTAACACAAATAAAAAAATAAAAAAATTCATAGGCTTCCTCACCAGCTGAATCCTAACGATTAATATAAAAAGCTAAAATTAAAAAAACAAACAAACAAAAAAACAAAACAATAAAGAGCATTTGTAAAGATGCACGATTGTGCCATCTGATATGACTTTCTTCTTTTTAAATATCTCAGCTCTGTAGATCAATACAATGCAAGTCAATGGTGACCAGAACTTTGAAGCTCCAAAAAGCATATAAAGGCCACATAAAAGTAAACAATAATATCTTCTCAAGTGATCAATTCTGTTTTGGGCGTAAATACACCAAAAATACAACTCCTTTTTCACTATATGTCTTGTCATTGCATTATTTAGGCACGATCATGATTTCAAGCTTGATTACACTTACTAGTGCTTGATGCATGTGCAGAGCGCTAGATGGCACTAGGAAGTGTAATCAAGCTTGAAATAATGACCGATTTGGTCACTTGAGAAGACATTTTTGGATTAAACCACTGGAGTCATATGGATTACTTATATGCTGCCTTTATGTGCTTTTTGGAGATTCAAAGTTCTGATTCATCATTCACTTGCATTGTATGGACCTACAGAGCTGAGATATTCTTCTAAAAATCTTCATTTGTGATTAGCAGAAGAAAATGTCAGTAAAAGATTAAATGATGAGATAATACAATTTTTTGGTGAACTATCACTTAAAAAGAGAACGAAGGTTTACTACTGATAATAGCTGTAAATGTACTAAAATAATGTGCCAAAAAGCACAATAGTACACTTTTGTGAATATGGTTACAGAAATAGGCCCCTCTGAGATAACTGAATTGTAATTTGATAATGTAGCAATAAAAAACCCAATTCATCCACATCACTGTCCTCTTGAAATAAGATTATTCTAGTGATTATCTTCATGCCTGAATTAGCCCAATAGCAATGCAGCATCCTCAAACTCAAACACAATCAAGTGCTAGACTGAATTTAGATTTCTTCAATGGTGCACAGACTTGAGAAAACATGCTCTCTAAAAAAAGTAGTTCATGCAGTCTTTTCCCGAATCTCAGACCTCCACGCCTTCTTTCTGACCGGTGTGAGAGTTCTCTTGCTGTGTCTCCGGCATGGAGAGGTGTTCCAGTACATATCAGCTGGCCGAACTTCTGTAGATGTTTTCTTGTGCTCCAGGGTCTGTTGAAGTTGGTGACTGGCATAATCAGGCTTGTTGGTGATGGGGCACTGTGGTAACTCTATGCCCAAAATATCTGAAACCATGTAGGGTCTGAGCCAGCCCACCAGTGGAGTGCTGCCCGGGATGTGGTGGGTTTCTTTGTGGTAGCAAAGAAAGACGTCCACCTATAATAGAGGAGCAGATTTTGTTCAAGATCTGAAGAGTCACTCAGTGTTCTTCAACATGAATAAAACATCACAAGTAATCCGCTAAATCCAAGTTTTTTTTTTCATGATTTTTGGCAAACAATAGGATTAGTAAAATAACAAATAAGGGACGTTTTCACCATAAATTTATAATCATGAACAAGAGCTTTCTGGATGGACAGCTGATGCTGCTCAGACTGACAAACCGGAACTGCAGAGAGAGAACACCCCATGAAAAACACAAACAAAATAACAAGTTCAGCTTGTTTTTAAAGGGGTCATATATCAAGAGAAATCTAAATGTGAGTTATATTTTGAAATAAAACGTTTAACTTTACGATGTAAACATTCTTTAACTTTCTGAACTGAAAACATCCTCCCAAGTCCAAAAAAATTATAATATTTTTTTACAATCTAAGCAGAAAACGCTTGTTCCAAAAAAAGAGTGCCTGTGTGTAGCACCTGCCACTTTGCATGTAGTTTCGAAGAATCACGACACTGGAAATGTAAGGGGCCCATTAGAGGACTGGATGGGAATTCATTTTCTGAAATAGAAATAGCGTTCCCTCCACAGTCTTGCGTTCTCTCACAAAAAAGATTTGTGTTCCCTCGCAATAGTTTTGTGTTCCCTCGCAAAATGTTTTGCGTTCTCTCACAAAAAAGTTTTATGTTCCCTCGCAATAGTTTTGCGTTCCCTCACAAAATGTTTTGCGTTCTCTCACAAAATGTTTTGCGTTCCCTCGCAATAGTTTTGCGTTCCCTCACAAAATGTTTTGCGTTCTCTCACAAAAAGTTTTGCGTTCCCTCACAAAATGTTTTGCGTTCCCTCGCAATAGTTTTGCGTTCCCTCACAAAATGTTTTGCGTTCTCTCACAAAAAGTTTTGCGTTCTCTCACAAAATGTTTTGCGTTCCCTCGCAATAGATTTGCGTTCCCTCGCAAATAGTTTTGCGTAAATAGTTTTGAGTTCCCTTGCAAATAGTTTTTAGAACAAATTATTTCACAAAAAAGTTGTGTTCCCTCGCAATAGTTTTGCGTTCCCTAATAGTTTTGTGTTCCATCGCAAATAGTTTTGCGTAAATAGTTTTGCGTTCTCTCGTAAATAGTTTTGCGTTCTCTCGTAAATAGTTTTGCGTTCCCTTGCAAATAGTTTTGCGTTCTCTCGTAAATAGTTTTGCGTTCTCTCGTAAATAGTTTTGCGTTCCCTTGCAAATAGTTTTGCGTTCTCTCGTAAATAGTTTTGCGTTCTCTCGTAAATAGTTTTGCGTTCCCTCGCAAATAGTTTTTAGAACAAATTATTTCACAAAAAAGATTTGCGTTCCCTCGCAATAGTTTGCGTTACCCTGCATTTTGGGTTCCCTCATAATAGCCTTATCCATCCCTTACTAAAATTTTGATGGTTTTATTTCAGTAACCATATTTTAACTAAGATCTTCGCAATAAAAGCTTATACATAATAGGCAACAGGAAAACAAAAACTTTGGTAATAAACATCATAATCATTCTGCCAAAAAAAAACTAAAACATGTTTAGTATTACTATAGTAACACCATGGTTAATTTTTGGAGAAATGTACCATACTTTTTAAATTCATAGTTCTTTTAATAAAAATGGTTACAAATCATGGTAACTGCAGTTTTACTATAGTGAATCCACGGTTAATTTTTGGACACGTTTATTTATTTACATTTTGGTAACC
Organism: Xyrauchen texanus; assembly: GCF_025860055.1. NCBI lineage: Eukaryota > Metazoa > Chordata > Actinopteri > Cypriniformes > Catostomidae > Xyrauchen > Xyrauchen texanus. The sequence continues at coordinate 4,555,448 of NC_068324.1, forward strand.
ACAAATTACCCAAGGTGTTACTATAGTAAAGCTGTTGTAACCATGCTTTTGTTTTTTGCGTGTGGGAGAATTATTTTCTTTTTTTTCCATAGTTTTGGTTATTACTTTTGTTTTACGACAAAATACCAAGGTTGAAATATGGTTACTACAGTAAAATAATGGTTAATTTTGTGGTTATAGATTTACTATAAATACCTTAGTTGATCTATAGTTACTGTAGTAAAACCATTTTCATAAGGGATGGATAAAGCTATTGTGACGGAACCCAAAATAATTGTAAGGGAACGTAAAACTATTTCAGATAATAAGTTCCCACCCTGACCTCTAAGGGGCTTCATATAAATGAGCAGCTTAAGTTTAGTTGTAACAAGGTCCCTGAACATTTCAGTTCGACCTGAACAGTTTGAGCCACACATTTCAGAATGGACTGTTTATTGAATCCATCACAATGTAAAGTTGCAATGAGGCTGTTAATAATGGATGTTACAGTTAAAAACTATATTGGCCAGACAGCAAAAACACAGCTCACAAGGGAGTAAAGCAAAACACTAAAACTGCTTTCAAAGGCAAATACTGTAGAGTGTTTACATAAAAGTCTTAAAGGTGCAGCAGCAAAAATGCCCCCTTTTTTCTAAGCAAGAGGGTGTAAACGTTTCGTGAAAAAATAAACAAGGAGAGTTTTGGCACAAAAAGCATTGACTTACGGTCTATGCAGACAGCATGGAAAATAAATAAAATATGATCCCTTTAAATCCATGCATTTTGTTAATCGATTAGCAGTCATTTTTTCACTTACAAAATGAATCTCAGAAAGACCTTCAACCTCTTCTACTTTAGACTGCAGCCAGCAGAATCTAAACACTGTCTGCAAAATAAATCAGTTTATACTTTTAATTGAGACTATGACATCAGTGTACGATTTACTATAATTTATTATTAATGAATTAGGTTTATGTAAATAATTAGCATAAATAACTGTATTCTCAGAAGAAAGCATCACTCACAGGACAGTCACAGAACATACAGGATGTCCCCTCCATCACATGATGTGCAGGATGTAGTATGTTCGGTCCGTGTCACTGTAGATGCAGTCCAGAATTGTGTAATCGATATAAAACATCATTATCAGTCGGCTCAGAACAGGCAACTCTAGCACACTCTAGTGTGATAACTCTGCAGGACAGGTGAGGTGCAGACCTTTCCCCCAAGTCTGAGTTGTGTCTATTGTCACCAAGGAGAAGGAAATCGATTGACACAGCTGCTTTTAGTGTATGATGATGTGGATCCCTGAAGTAAAAACAACATATATAAACAGCATGTTGATCTCTTGAATGAGAAGGATTTGAAACGTAATTGGTCTAAACCTGGAAGGCAACGACGAGGGAGCGTTTCCCAACTGGACAAACCACCATCAGCCAATCAGAAGTCAGATCAGCAGGAACATCCACCAGCCAATCTGACCACATCAGCTAGAGAAAAACATACAAAGAAAAAAAGGCCGTTAATCATGTTCTTAATGAGCATTATCCCAATTAGCTTGTATGTGGATCTCCATAACAATACATTAATATATAACAAATTATAAAACTGTTGTAATATATTTGGAAGTAAAGTGGCCATATTCTAATTTGTACCATCTTTATTCATCTTAGTCAAGGTTCAGGTTTCCCACCCTTTTTAACCAATGAAATTCCATGACTTTTCCATGACCTTTCCAGTCATTTGGGATCGCTGGAAACAGATCCAGCGAAACATTTTTTTTTTTTTTTACTATGGTCTGTGGGTGTTTTTTATTTTAGGCAGAGAGGGGAGGAGTGTATATTCTATAGAAACTAACATGACTTTTCTATGATTTTCACGATTTTATCCATTTCTATGACTCCTCCATGACTTTTACAGTTTCGCTAATGAGTCATTGTGACCGATTTGTGAACTGTTTTGACCTAAAATCATTCTTAGAAGAACGATTCGGTCACAAATAAGAAATATAAAAAAGTTTTTTTTTTTTTTTTACAGTGGAAAATGTTTTTATACTAATGTGTAATCTCTATGAAAACTTCAATGACTTTTCCAGGGCTGGAAATCACAATAGTAAAATTCCCTGATATTTCCATAGACCCCAAACATTTCTTGACCGTAATTTAGAATTTTTTGACAGTAAGTGACCATCGGCCACCCAACCCCAGAATTACACAGACTATTTTTGCGGCACTCCAAAAAAATTATAAAAGAAAAATATTTTTTACTGCTTGTTCAATTTACTTATTAAATAAACTAAAGCAACACAATTCTACAGCATTTTGGCACATCTTTATTTCATGGCATTCAATCCATTTAAATGTGTAAAATGGACGTTTACTTAATTAATTTAAGTTGTGACTACTGTACATGAATACTTTTTTGTGGTGTTATGCATATTTGATGAAACTGGGTAGGGGATTTCCACTTCCCAGCATGCTTTGCATGAGACTAGATAGGTGATGAAAAGGTAAGTGTTATTTTATGCATTTTTGAGCAAGATGAGAACAGGAAGAGATTTGATCATGTTTAATGTGTTCTGTTACAGTGGTATTTAAAAAGAGTGTCTGTTATGCTGGAGTTTTGGGGGTTATTGTGGTGAAGAACGGCACTTGTGCTTAGGTCGAGGATGGACTTTCAATTTCAAGTGATAATTGGAGTGGTATGGAGTGATATATCATATGGAGTGGTGGTGGTGTAGTGGTCTAAAGCACATAACTGGTAATCAGAAGGTTGCTAGTTCGATCCCAACGTCCACCACCATTGTATCAAGACACTTAACTCCAGGTTGCTCTGGTGGGATTGTCCCTGTAATAAGTGCTCTGTAAGTCGCTTTGGATAAAAGCGTCTGCCAAATGCATAAATGTAAATGTAAAATAATTGATTCGAGTGCTGCTTAGCTTTATAAGCAGTTGTTATTACATTGCCAATGCAACAGTTTCACTGTACATATTCTTGCTCACCTGGCATATACTAATGATTAAAAAAAGTTGGTCCAACATATGAAAATCTATTAAATAAACGTTGGTAAATCAAGTTTGATGAACCTAATGAAGTTAAGTTAAAACTACTGTAGTACATTAATTTGACCTAATCCAACTAAATTATTTTAGCTCAATGAATCTGACTTAATCGGAATATAAATCATTAAATTACCAGTACTTGTAAAAGCTTTCTACGATTAATTAAGTAATGGTGATGACTTAATTTTTAAGTGTACCTTTAAGACTTATGTTAACCTCTTGGCATGTGAAAAGCATCTGTGTTCAACTATCAGTGTGTTTTACAAGCACCTGGTTCGGCGTAATGCTTCTGCAGTTTCTTCCTCTGCTCGATCTCCATCCCCTCTTCCTCTGCGCTGTTCTTCAGCTGCAGCTAACTCTTCGTCTTTTTGTCCTCTTCATCCTCACCGTCTACTCTGATCCATTCTCCATCTGCCATCCGACGTGCATGATTTATAAAGTTCAGCCTCTTTCTGCAGAGAAAAAGCAGTTTGAATCTCAGCGTGAGATTCTTGGATTCATGGTTCATCTTAATTTAATCTTATCTCAGTTTTTCAGTAGATCCTGACTATGTTAAAGCATGCAAAAACAAACCAGTGTTTTTTCACAATCAGAATGAGCTTTATTGCCATGTATGTTTACACACACACACACACAAGAAATTTGGCATGGTGAATGCAACCATATATACATACATACAAGTTAAAAATATAAATGAAATATAGATAAAAGAAGGAATGATGGATTAAATATTGCACATAGTTGCATTGACAAAAGGAAAGTATTTGGGGGCAGTTTTAACTGTTCATGAGATGAATAGCCTGGAGGAAAAAAAACGGTTACTGTTCCTGGCTGTTCAAAACATATTAGAGACACTAAACAGCATGCTTTGATTAGAGCTTGATATGTATTTAATAGCAATGAGAGGTGTTTCAAATCACCAATTATCCATCTAACATAGAGATGCACATACATTTCAGTATGTTACATACAGATAAACAAAGTGTCACAGCAAACACATGATCATCACGTTTCCGACAGAGCTTCTCTAAAGCCCCTTTCTGGTGCTGCTAATAATAAACGAAGAGAATATTAGAGACACCAGCACAGATACATACAAAACAGACACACCATCAGATATACGAGCGTTCAAACGCATGGGCGCTGACGTCATATATATATATAATTATTTGTGTGTGTGACAAAGACAGGTTCCGACTGGCTAAGAAAAACAAAGCTAAAATCTCAATATCAAATTCAGTGCCAATTTTTATTATTTTGTTCAGAAAAGTTGGAGTGTGGACGTTTTTCCAAATGGCATTTTTGCTCCCTTGAAAAGGCATTTCAGGAAGGGGGCGCCACTCGAAGAGTCGTTCCAAACATTAATAAATTTAATGTTTTCACAAAGGGCCTTTCACAAGACTTTTAGTGAAGTGTACATTCAAACTGTAATGCCATATGCTCCCGTTAGAGTACCCATATCAAGAGCTTTGTCCTTCGTAGTGAGAAGGCATAGAGACGATCACATAAGGTGTGTTCCCATCCGTAGGGTCCTTACTCACTGTCCACGGGATATCTGTTGAAGTCCACTTCACTTGAAGGAATTTGTTAATTTGGAATACCCTGCAACATCATCAAACGCACAACCACATAAAGCATTAAGCTTAATTAAAATGACTAAAGAGTCTCAAACTCCTTTTGTTTGTTTGTTTGTTTGATTTTAGCGTTTATTTTTATCCACGCTATGTCAGTACTCTGCGGGTGGGTAAATATCCCTCTCTACTTCCTGTAAAGTGATGTATCGATGTACACTTATTCCCTATGCCGTTTGAAGCACCCTTGCAACTGAACATAAATGCTCCTATCGGATTAGAATCTCCCTTAATATGGCGGAATAATGTGTGAAGTCCAGATCGAAGGACGCAAACGGTCGATTGAAAAGCACCTACAGTCTACACACGATGTTACATCCGCCATATTGGGCGTTCCAATTTCGCCCATTGATTTTGATGCAAGTGGTCCGTCTTGGGTTAAACACTCTTTGCTAGCAAATATACACGTCACGTGGTGTGCTAGGTAATTCTCATCGCTGGTCAGGCTGGACCAATCACAGTGGTTTGTGATTAATAACTAAGGATTTTATTTAATTGTATATCCATTGCTGATGTGCATTTCTATTTGTTTGTCAGAAATTAAACATTTGTACAAAACAGGTCATGAAATTTGAACGCGGATCAATGAAGGATTAGGCTTTTTGAGCCCACTTGTAGGCAAAAAGCTATTAGTTACCCAATGGATCAAAACCACATTAGATGATCAAGTAGAGTTAAAATCGACGATTTGCTTGTTTAGATGCGGACAACACAGACTTGTTCACTTGTCAACTAGTGAAACTCCACAGGGCCTGTAGTTGTTTTGATGACCGCATGGCGGCGCCAGAAACACTTTTAAGTGCCACATTAAACTGCGCTTCTCTCATTGTTCGATCGTCACGTCATGGAAAAGAGTTACTGCGTTTCTGCTCAAACTTAAGAAATACTTTCTGAAAAACTCCTCTCGGGCCTGTTGAGTCTAAAGTCGCAGGAAACAGTGGGAACAAAGAGCGATCTGAAATGTATCTGTGGATTATAAAGATGCTTTAGATGTAATTTTTGCTCTTTTGTTGTTGACGGAAGGCAGAGGATGCGTCTATTCCTCATGCCAGTATGGGACAAAATGTTGGGATAATGTTTTCATCTGGAATTTAGTTCGACCGGACATACAAACCAGTTTGTGTTTGTTTTGAAAGAGTTTACACCACGCAAGATGCCTAAAAGTGTTTTAAAAGGATTATAAGACAGTGAGTTGCAAGTGTTTACCGGTGTCGAGGTTCTGCTGGACGGAATTTATGGATTTATAGTTAACATTTTATTTTTGTATTTTTTTGTGGCTTAATATTGTGGTTTTACGGAATAATGAAACGCCATAAATTTTGTGAAGTTGGAGAATAACAATACAACTAGGATATTTTGTAGGCTATTTTCGTTTAGAGTTACAAATATAGCAAATATGATAATACAGTCATTGTTTAATTTTACCTGGAAAATAAACCATCCCTGATTTCTTCTTTGTGGCCAGTAAGGCTTAAATCCTTTAATCAGAATTTATTATTTTATTTTCATTTTGATAACTAATAGCCTTAAACGGCCTCCATAGGCTATGAGCACATTTGCTTCATCTACTGCTGTACTACATAACCAGATATAAGACTCTGGTTATACACCAATGAGGCTGAAAATAGACCTGTGTTTATGTTAGATTTGATCAGTACAGTATTCTGCACTGTAACATGAGGTAAGGAAGCTGATTTTGTGGCCAATTTTTGTGTATCTGCCTTGGCATTGCCAAAAAACAACAACAACAAAATGTCACTGAGAGCCAAAGCCATCTACAAATTCCAAAGTGAAAACAAGGAAGAGTTAAGCATCCAGGAGAACGAAGAGCTGGTGATTTTTGATGAGAGCTCTGTGGATGGTTGGTTACAAGGCGAGAACAGCAGAGGAGAACGAGGACTTTTCCCTGCCTCCTATGTGCACATCATCCGGTGCCGTTCTGGATCCAACTTGACTGATCAATCCCTCAGCTCTTCTGGAAGCTCTCCTGGAAAGGATATATCGTACATCCGCACCCCATCTACGACCCTTCCGAGCGATGATGATGATGACTGGGACGACTGGGATGATAGCTCAACGGTCGTTGATGACAAAGATCCACAGAGAGGCATTGGTGCCAACGGGCATTCCCACCAGAGTGGGTTTTCCAACCCAAATGTCCACTACCGTTCCAAGCCGAACATGGAACGCCAAGACAGCTTGTCCAGCAACAGGAAGGGCAGCATGGTGGGCAGGAACTTAAACCGGTTCTCCAGTTTTGTGCGTTCAGGTGTGGAGGCCTTCATACTTGGCGATGTGCCCATGATGGCCAAAATCGCTGAGTCTTATTCAATAGAAATGGGCCCCCGGGGGCCCCAATGGAAGGAGAGCCCTCAGCCATTTTCCTGTTCTGTTGAAGACCCTACAAAACAGACCAAATTCAAGGGCATTAAGACTTATATCTCATACCGAGTGACCCCCAGTCATACTAGCAGGCCGGTGTACCGTCGCTACAAGCACTTTGATTGGCTATACAACAGACTACTGCACAAATTCACTGTCATATCCGTGCCCCACCTTCCGGAAAAACAGGCCACAGGCCGTTTCGAGGAAGATTTCATCGAGAAGAGGAAGAGGAGGCTAATATTATGGATGGACCACATGACCAGCCACCCTGTTCTATCACAATATGAGGGTTTCGAACACTTCCTGATGTGTGCAGATGATAAACAGTGGAAGCTCGGGAAGAGGAGGGCGGAGAAGGACGAGATGGTTGGTGCTCATTTCATGCTCACCTTCCAGATACCCAACGAGCACCAGGATCTTCAGGACGTTGAGGAGCGCATTGATTCCTTCAAGGTGTTTGCGAGAAAGACGGATGATAGTGTGATGCAGTTGACGAATGTTGCTTCGGAATTGGTTCGTAAGCACCTTGGAGGCTTTAGGAAAGAGTTCCAAAGGCTTGGGAACGCTTTCCAGTCCATCAGTCAATCGTTCTTGTTAGATCCTCCATACAGCTCGGATGACCTCAGCAATGCCATCTCGCATACTGGGCGAACCTACGAGACCATTGGCGAGATGTTTGCAGAGCAGCCCAAATACGACCTCTTTCACATGCTGGATAAACTGTCGCTGTACCAAGGCCTGCTCTCCAATTTTCCTGACATCATCCACCTGCAAAAAGGTAAAATTAGCTCTAACTAAACATAGCTCTTAGGCTAATTTTGTAATAGAATATGAACCCTTTTTTTTTTTCAAGATATTTGCTTATAAATGGGTCATAGGGGTGCAGCAATGCTACATTCACTTTTAAAGGAACGTTCCAGGGTCAGTACAAGTCAAGCTCAATCAGCAGCATTTGTGGCATTTTTGGCAAAATTATGGCAAAATGTATTGTTTTGGGGGGGGAAATCAACATTATTTCTTGCCTTGATATGGTCTCCAATATTTAAAATAGATTGCGTTTCACTAGTTTTACAAGTTTGTTGGTTCCGTAATTGCAGATATGTGGACACACAGCAGGGTTGACCCTGTGACATCATGCCTTTAGGCAACCAATCATATATGCTGTTATGTATGAGTAGTGGTTAGTGCTGGATTCAGGACTGGGGTGAGTTTTTGTTTATCCACAGCTGATGTCTGAACTCCCAAAGGTGAGGTACAGAGTCATTTTACAGTGGAAATGGGTTGCGTTTGGCATTTACAGGTAGTTAAAAGAAAGAGTTAAGTCGTTCATGGCCCAGATTTTTGTATTATTCATTCTTTTGTGTGTGGTGTGAAGTATGACGTGTTATTCAATCTAACGCTGATGTAGCTCTGCACATTTATACATTTACACACGTACATTTATACATCTTTCATCATTATCAGCTTATAAAACCCTCAAATATGCCTTGTCCAATGTCCATTTTTAGATGATAGGCGTAGCCCAATCAGTGTCTTTCGTCAGGCTTGATTGCCTTTTAAGCCTTTTTGATGTTTAAAGAGACCCTGAAATTATAATCACCAGTAGGGTTTAATCTTTTCACTCAATTTTGTGTTGTAGTGCTGTGTTAATTGTAACAAGGTCCATAAAAGTCCTATATAAATACATAGAAACTGTGAAATGCCCCTGTCGATTGTGGAGGACAACAGCAGGAGTTGCCAACATGCAACGTGTGTAAAGGTGTATTATCCTTACGACACAGGTGTGCATGTGTTGTTTCGTGATCAATCACATGACACATGAGTGTTACATGCTAGAAAGACAAGGTAGCAGCCAAATAGTTCAGGATCTGTAGTGCCTAATCAAAGGTTGTAGATTTATTCTAAAAATTAGGAGTGACCAGTTAAAACTTTCCCAATTATCTGCCACCATTGTGTACCTGAGGGCAGTTCAACTTGTGTTATTCAGCAGAATTAACTAGTGTTAATCTAATAACCACCTTGGGCAAACATTTGCCTTAGTTTCTCCTTCTGATGTGTGTGTGTGTGTGTGTGTGTGTGTGTGTGTTGAAAGCAGGCCAGTCTGATTGCTCACGTCCACACCCTATAACGGTCATAACTTTATTGCAGTTCGTGTTCAGACACAATGGATCTTGCCATTCAATTAGTGGTGGTGGCGTAGTGGACTAAAGCACATAACTGGTAATCAGAAGGTTGTTGGTTCGATCTCCACAGCCACCACCATTGTGTCCTTGAGCAAGGCACTTCACTCCAGGTTGCTCCGGGGGGATTGTCCCTGTAATAAGTGCACTGTAAGTCACTTTGGATAAAAGCGTCTGCCAAATGCGTAAATGTAAGCCGAGCTACAGTTGCTTTATCTAATGGAGCTTTTCCACTGCACGGTTCGACTCGACTTTGGTCCACTGTGGATAGTACCTGGTACCTGGTACTTTTTTAAGTAACCACCTCGGTCGAGGTTACAGCTGAGCCGATACTTAATGTGACGTCAAAACCCTGCAGATCACTGATTGGTCAGAGAGAATCGTCACTACAAGCGTCACTGGATTTCCGACACGTGACATCAACCCGCAAGTTTTGAAGTTAGCTACAGTGATAGCAGTATCATTTGTTCACGTGACCATCGAATTGTAAAAAGAAATGGCTGTGTGCAAAACCACACCATGGTCAGTAAACGAGGTGCAGATGTTCCTTTCGTTAGCGCCGAACAAAACTACGCAAAATGGAAAAGTCTTTCAGGAAGTGTATCAGCTGTTGGCCGCACATGGCTACCTCCAGACCTACCAAAAGTGTAGAGAACATTTTTTAAAAACTTAAAAGTGACTACAGAACCATCAAGGAAAAGTGGATGTGGTTTGACCAAATGGACGCTATCTAGACCAGTGTGCAATGGGAGGGAGAGTGCCCAGGACTCTGGAGGATGGTACGTTAACTCTATACTCTGCTTGAAAGCTTCACTTTCTTTAGTTGACCAGCTAAGCTTCTAAAACAACCAGGCCAATTTAACTGTTACACTTGTGTAAATTCACCATGCAACAACTGCTTTATGCAGCACAATGAGCTAGTAGCTAACAGCTAGCGGTCGTGTTATTGTTTATTGTTTTGTGTCACGTTTAAGATGATGTCACGACAGTAGAGGCGGCGCAACTATGACGATCAGCCTATAATCCCGCCCACGTTGAGGCTAGGGCTGGGACGGTTACCGCATTACCGCAATACCGCGGTCACGTGACTCCAACCGCGGGTCTGAGCTTGTCACCGTCGTCACCGCAAAAAAACAAAAACAAAAAAAACATTGGCCTGCACATGTGTGCACGTTGTGTCTAATGACATGGATTCGTTGTGTCTAATGACATGGATTCATTGATTCTAATGATATGGATTATGTCT